>NW_027124936.1:0-1892 GCF_001457755.1 Trypanosoma equiperdum
TGTGTATATATGTTTGTGTGCATGTTGGGAGGAGTATTAAGTGGAGCATTGGTAAATAACTGTTCGAATGTCATCAAAGTTTTTTAGTAAATATTTTCTTTCCCCCCCTTTTGGGAGGAAATTGATGAGTGTTTGAATGATAAAAAAAAAACATATATAAATGTAGTTCTTTGTTTATTTTTAAAATATGACTGTTTCATTTCTCTCCTCTTCTTCTTTTTTTTTGTTTTGGTGCTTTTGGGGTCGCTGCTATTCTCCAACTTTATCTGAATAAGATATTTACACATTTATTATATTTACACAGAATCGCGGCGAGTCGGCGTGCACATCTGCGCGCTATGAGATATGCACCACCAGAAGAAAGGGGTGACTTTTTTTTTTTTCTTGTTTCACTTTACTATTTCCTTTCTCGTTTCAATAGGTTTTGTTGTTTTTTTTTTTTTAAAAAGTTGTTCTTTATTACTGTAACTACCGTCATCACTATGACATCCCTGTTTCATTTTGTTACGTTTCTGAGTTGTTTTCTTTGTTTCCGTTTCTCCTTGTTACCGCCTTCACAATCATAAAATTTTTTTTTTAAATGTTTACTTTTGCTGTTGTAATTGTTTTCCTTTGATAATTATGTTCGTTACAATCTCGTTGCCATGCTGGTAGGATCCTTTTCTTTTTTTGTGCTATGTTTTTTTTTTCTTTTCGTTTTGTTTTTTGTCTGTTTTTTTTTTAAAATTTATTTATTTACTTCAGACACCCGTTTAGAGATATTTGGTGCTGCCGCAAGTAAAAGGGCGAAAAGGAAAATTCCCGAATGAGTGCCATAAGTATGAAGGGGAACCAAGTTAACAAATATTTTATTAATATAAACAGGCTCGGGTACATAATGAGGGAGGAAGAAAATAACAAATGAAAAAAAAAAGAAATATAGAATGGTAATAATTAGTAAGAAATACGAGAAATGAGTGAGTGATTCGACGGGATGTGTTTTCAGACGAAATGAAGTGTAAGGGAAGAAAACAAAAATGATAGCACAAGAAAAAACTTTTAAAACAAAAGATTTATTAATTCCCGCATATAAATGTGTGAAAAATCAAAGTAAAGAAGTCTTACTAGGGAAGAAGATGTATTGGTAGGGAAAAAAAACAAAATAAAACAAAAAGAAGTAAAGCGAGGTGAGGTTGTGAGGTGGCTTTGTATTATTTCCTTTCCCCTTCTTTCGGATTGCTTTAAATGGAGGGAAGAAAAAGATAAACAAATATAAAGTATTAAAAAAAGGAATGACAATGCAAATCAAAATAGTAAATAAATAATTTAAAAAAAACAAAATAAAATCTCCGGCCTTCACTCTGATGTTTCTGTAAAGATTTAAAGGAATGTGAAGGTTCAGCTGCTTCGTACAGTGGTAGAAGCGGTGCGCGGTGTGGCATTTTGCTGTTGTGTTGTTTAGGTGCATTTCTTTGTTGTTTTTTTTGTCGTTGTTTTTTTTTTTTTAATTTGGCCCGTCATTTCGTTTCAAATTTATTGACGCTCGATTGTCTCTTTGCTGTGAGATGGAATTATCTGACAACAAACGAGCGCACGCACATTCATGGGTGTCATTCCATCTTTTTTTTTCCCCCTTCTGTTCTTTTATTCTGTCTATGTCTTTATGGTTTTCCTATTTTTCCTTTTTTTTTAAAAAAAAGGAACTCGTACATGCTGCTGAAATGTTTGGATATTTGCCTTTCTTTCTTTTTCTTTTAGTTGTCGTGATTACTTTATTTTGGGTGATGCGAAATAATAAAAGAGGTGATGTGAAAGGGAAGGCAGTGTGTTTGTTTCGATTTTGTTGACGTGTTAAGTTGTGAATGCGTGTGCGGATGAGGCACAGCTCAAAAGCAGATACAAATACACACACA
>NW_027124936.1:1916-2629 GCF_001457755.1 Trypanosoma equiperdum
TTGTGTATTTGTATTCACGACAAAGTTGAATAATAATCGGTGAAAATAAAATATTTAATAATGACGGCAAGAAAAAAGAAAGAGTGGTGTGTGTATTTGTGTTACTCACAGTGGTCGCGTCAATTTGTTTCCACATTCTTGCCGTTCTTCCGATGCTTTCTTTGCTTCATCTCATTTCCTGTATCTCTTACGATTTTATATGGTTTCACTTCTTTCGTTTCGTTTCGTTTTGTTTTGCTTTCCCTCTTCAGCTTCTTTTTCTCTTCTTTGTTTTTTGTTTTTTTTTTGTATTATATTTTTATTATCGCTATTCACGAACAAACGTACGCTTATGTTTTTTCTTTTTTTTTTTTAACAAAATTTTATTGCGTTCGTAGTTTCATATTTGTAGTTATGTTCGCCATGTGGGAGTGAGGTAACTTTCCCCCTTCTTATCAGCTTTCACCTTCCAGCTTTTTTTTGTTTTTCCCTTTCTTTTTTTTCCATTAAGATTTTTAAATATGATACCGAAGCGTTATGTTTCGTTGGGCATGTTGTGAACCCGAAAGGTTTGTACATGATCTTGTTTTGCTTTCTATTTTTCATGTATATTATCGCACTGCCCTTTTACTCCTTTTTGCGATATTTTTCTTCCCATACAACGCTCCTTGCGCGCATTAGGCCTTTCTTCATCACTTTCATTCCTTTTCATGTTTCTTTATATATATATATAT
>NW_027124936.1:2641-6522 GCF_001457755.1 Trypanosoma equiperdum
CTCCCGCAACCTCGCTTCCTTCCTTTTTTTTACTCTTCCATGTTCCTGAACAAAATGCAAAGGAGTGCTACCCGTCTGTTTTCAACACTTTTATGCAGGACGCTGCGGTCGAATCTGCTCACTTATTTTCTTTTTTTTTTACTTTTTTACATTCACTCGTTATTCCGTATGATGTGTTATTATATTTTATTATAATATTTTTTTTTTGTTGTTGTTACCGCTGTTGATATCTTTATTATGCTATACCGTATGACTCTATCTGTGTGTTTGCCCCCGTGCCTTCCGGTGCTCCATAATATTTCTGTTTGTTACTCCCCCTCTATCCGAATATTAACTTCATTATTATTATTATTATTATTATTGCTTTTTTTTGTCGTTAAATACAGGAAGAATTGTGAAGTAGGCGGATTTCAATTATTACTAATATTAATATTATTATTTTTGCTCATTTCAGAGGTGTGCATATAAATAAGGTGAAAGCACAAAACAGACAAAGAAAAATAAATAAATAAAGAATTAGGGAGAGAGTGGGTGACTCCGGCAGTCAAACCTACACAGACAAAGTAAAAGCAAAAAGAATAAAAAGGAGAGAGAAGGAGGAAAAAAAAACAAATCTAAGCAGAAACCAAAAGACTACGAAGAATCCATAGGGGAAGAGAAGAAAAGAGCAAATAAAAGGAAAAGAAAATAAAAGAGAAAGATAATGCAAGGCGCATACGGAGGCCGCGGTCGTGGGATGGCACGTGGTCGTGGGGGAGGCGGTGGCTTTGATTCCTCAAGAGGCGCAGGCCGACACCCTTATATGACAAGTAATGTTCCAACGGACACTTTATGTGTACGCATTACGGAGGTCCGCCAACCTGTCACAGAGGATATGATGTTTCGCGTGTTTGCCAGCATTTCAACTAACCCGCGCCGGATACAAATTGCTCCCTCTTCCGATCCCAATGAAACAGTTGTCATGGCGCAATTCTCTGATACATACGCAACGCAGCGGGTGATGGAGAACTTAAACAACCGTAACATATTCAATGATGGTAACAAGATGATGATGACTTATTCGGCGTGGGAGCCAACGCCTGTGCTGCCGGCGCCGGTACCGCCAGTTCCCGTCTACGGTGGTGCAGCACCAGTTTACGGTGGTGTTCAGGTGAACCCAGGCGTGGCTTTTCCACAACCTCAGGTACATCAACCGCAACCCGGAGTGTATGCCCAGCCTCGACAGCAACCGATGCCACAAATGCCCATGGCAGCTTCGGTACCTCCGATGAGACTCGGAAACGATCAACAGGGCGGACGAAACAACCGCGGGCGTGGGCGGAATGGATCTCGAGGTGGTGCAGCGGGTGCGGTGCCCCCTGGCATGATGGGTTTTGATCCAATGATGATGGGATACCCGGCAATGGCTTCCATAATGCAAATGCCTGGTGGGATGATGGCTTTTATGAACCAGCAGAGGCCGCCACAGAATTCCCCAACCGTTTTTCTCAGCGTAACAATAGTTCCAGAGTCCGAACCACTGCATTCTATCTTTGTTCTTATTGAAGTGTACGGCGGGGTCGTAACCATCCGCCGCAACCACAACAGGAAGGAAATTCTTACGGTGAAGATGGCTTCCGTGCCCGAGGCGGACAGCGTCGTACAATTCTTGAGGAAGGTCCCCTTTGCTGGCGGTACTGTCAGTGCTAAACGGTTCCCCACTTACACTGAGCGTACACCATGCACAGATGATGGCAACCCTCATGACAGTGCAACAGTTCAGTACGATTTCACAACGGCTCGCCATCGCAGCCCCGGACAGCGCAGCAGATGCCATCCATCAAGTGTGTTGAAGGTAACTGGATGCGGCGGCTACTCGGAAGCGGACGTGATGACGTATTTTACAAGTGAGAATTTCTACCCGGACCGCATCATCAAAGACGACGAGGGATCCTTCACTGTATACATGGCTGATGTCGAAACGGCCGTCGCACTACTACTGAAGTGCCACAACAATGTTTGCGGGGAGGAACGCTCAAACGTTCTCTTCATTGAGGGGCCGAGGGATACAACAACCTCCGCCACAGCGGCCAACAATGCTTCTGCTTCCGGCAGTGCAGTGGCAGAGAATGTAAATGAAGGTGCTGGGGAAAATGGTTCAGCATAAAATACCTGAGCATTGGGTATATGCATGTGAAACGGCGGCAGAGGAAGTTGTGAATGAATGCTAATCTGCAGTATTTATCAGAAGATTCTTGCGTTATGAAGTTGCGGGTGTGGGAAAGGATAGGGGGAATATGGGTTAAACAACCGAGTAGAAAAGGAAAGGTACCAATCACATGAAGTCGGCGGTAGTTGTAGTGGCGGTGGCTGTGGCGCGTGCGTGTGTGTTTGTGTGTATGTCTGTTGGAGAGAAATATGTTTGCGCGCGCCCACACATATGCTTTAAAAAAAAAAAATAATAATGATGATAAAAAGTGCCAAAAGGAAACACTGACATTGAATGAAAAGGTACGAAAAAAGGGGGTGATCCCGGGATTTCGATGTTCGTGTGGAGGTCAATGTTGCGTTTAAGTGGAAAAGGGGAAGAGGCGGATGGAGTAAAGACCCTAGCATGTGAACGCGCAGAGAGCGTCCGTAGCAAATATTCAGCATTCCACTGTTGGTATTGAACGCCCTACCGCTGCACGGTGCGGTTTCTTTACGTCTGTACCTCACGGGAGCTGAGAGGTGGCCGTTTACAATATCTATAAAAGAAGATGGAGAAGAAGAAGGATGAAGAAAAGAAATTCAAGTTAATTCCAGGTTCTGGGTGAGCTGCACATTTCTTCTCACCGCTCGGGAAAATGTGAGACGTGTTGTTGCCACGTTATTGTGGGTAATGCGAGGAAGGAACAAAAAGAGAAATATAACATCAATAATATAAGACAATTTTTTTTTTCCCCTTTGCACATGTATTTCGTTGTTGTTGTTCTTCTTATCTTTCCATTATATATGCCATTGCTTGGACACCCCTCCATCTCACACGTTGTTCGCCCCACTTGTAGCTCAGCGCGCGTGTGTGTGAGAGGTGGAAGTACATGCGAGATGCTACTGTTTTCATTTTTGATTTTGTTTGTTGATTGCCCCTTGACCCAGTTTTCACTCCCTTTTCTTCCTTCTTTAATTCATTTTTCTTTCTTTACATATATGCGCATACACGTATGCTTTTATTCGTTTGGAGCTTTGCATCTTTATGCCTTCCTGTGCATTTCTCCGTAACCCCAACGCCTGCCTGATGCTGAAAGACCTTGTCATATTTATTTTAGGACAACGTGGAATCGCTCATATATCATCTCCAACAGTACCTCTCCAAAAACAAAAATATTTGTTTTCTTTGTCTGTGAGGGATGAAGGAGATGGGTGTAAAGGGTGAAGGAGGATATGAGCGTTCCTCTTTTGCGTGTGGACCTTTTATCTGTAACTTTTACGGATTCGGCGGCGGGGCATCTGAAAGGCTTATTGGATGGAGTTGTTGCAAGGGCTTCGCGCATTTATTTTTATTTTTATTTTTTATTTTTTATTTTTATAGGGAATCAACACAAAACCGACGGTTCATTTACTGTTGTTATTATTATTTTTTTGATTGTTTTCTGACTTGAACCCTAGCATGAAGTGGAATTTGATTGCACAGATGGGAGTTTGTGAATTCGCATCGTTGATACCTATATATATATATGTGTGTATTATTGTTATTTCGTTTACAGTTTGGCCGCCGTCGTGTCTTCGGTTGAGTCAGTCACAGTTACCACTTCTTGTGTGTTATTGACTGTTTGTCCACTCGTACGTGTATCCTCATTTATCATATGGAGTTTGGCGGCTACATTACAAACAAACACGCAAGCGTATATATATATATATAT
>NW_027124936.1:6540-8994 GCF_001457755.1 Trypanosoma equiperdum
TGGTTTTGGTGTGTGTGCATTGCTATTGTTTGTTGTTACGTCCCGAGCAATGTGAAAGGAAGGGCGATATGCCCTTTTCTCCCTTTATTAAGCGTATATATTTCAATGAATACCAACATCCGCAACGAAATAAATAAATAAAGACGAGAAAATGACACCTGCACATACACACAAACGAAACCAGAATTTATGTACTTTCATATTTAGTAGTTCTCTCTTTCCTTCATGTCTCCTTGGATACCATTGGAGAGTTTGTAAGGTTTTGTGATAGAGGTGTGTGTATGTGTGGGAGAATGGGGAAAGGAGGGAGTTGGGCAGGAGGTGTCAACTGTTGACGGGGCTTCTGCACGCTCAGAAAGAATAGAAACTCGCGCATTATTCTCTACGCATTTTACTTTAATGATGTTTAACCTGCTGCTGCCAACTGCTTGTATAACGCTGAGGAGGAGGAGGAGGAGCTGCCCCTTGCGTGTACATAATTACTTCTTGTTTCACTTTCCCCCCTCTGTTACACATATATGCTGCATATTGTTACACATATATGTGTATTTACTGTCAGTCTTGCATTTGCGCTTGAATGTTTGTCACTTATGTGACTTCTGTACGTCTGCTCCTTTCCTGCGCATGTGTTGGTGTCAAAACACACAAACACAGCTTTGACTTGTCACTTCGTTGCGTTTTCCGTGCCGTTATCAATTATTGGCAGTCACCAACGAGAGGGATATTCGTCGTGATGCGAAGCTGCGTGAGGAGTAAGATTCCTTACATGATGATGATACAATGAACGGGTTACTATTGCCAACTGCTTGGGTATTCGACATCTTGGGATCGCATGATTAAGCCCACCATTTATGGGGCATGTTTTTTTTTTCTTGTTATTCTTAATTAAACGGTTGTCTTCATTATGTTGACATGTATGCGGGGAGGGTTAGGCGGTTGTTTTGGCACCACGCCAACCATCAGTGTTTTAACCAACCTCTTTTCTATTTTTTTGTTTTCTTCCCCGTTTCTTTGGATCCTTCTACAAAGTGCGGTTGTAATGGACACACGAAATTATCAGTTCTAGTTCTGTCTTTGCTATTGGTTTTGTTCCTTCCTTACTTTCTCTGTTCTCCTGATTGCTCATGTTGCCCTCTTTTTTTTTTGTTTGAGGTGTTGGAACTGCCTTCTTGGGCTTTGCGTAAACAATTGTTCATTCCTGCGACTCTCCCTCTTTATGTAGATGCCGACTGCACCTTTCGTGTCTCCTAAGCGCCACTTTCTTGCATTTGTGAGTTGGAGCAATTGAAGGCTGTGAAGGGCATTACTTGGGGGAACTGTCCACTTAAATTAAGCAAAGGCCTCGATGGGGTTCCGCACATGTACCGTTGGTTTATTTTAATTTTAATTTTTCTCATTGCTGCTGTTTTCGATCATTTCCCTCTCCTGTCTTCGCCATATGCGCTGCTGTGTTTCTTGCCTGGTCCTTCCCCCGCGCTAAATGCATATTTCTCATCCATTTCTCTTTCCTTCTTATTTCTTTGACAACCTTGGGCAAAAAGTTTCTTTACTTGGGATGTATTATTTACTTGTTTTTGTCGTTACTCTCATTACTATTAAGTATGGAAATATGGGACAGGTGAAGCCGTGAGTGGAATAATTGTCACGCGTGCACATCCTTTCAAAAGAAACCCGGGAAAACAAAAAGTCGCAAAGGGCAGATGATTAAGCGGAATCAAAAATGTTGTGATTGAAGGAATGGCATTGCCAATCATGGTATTACATATTCTTTTTTTTTCTGTTTGCTCTCTCCCCCTTTTTTTATTTCATATATGCGTATGCATATTCAAATGTGTATATGTGTTTGTTTGTGTGTGTGTACATTTGCTATTATATTTGAATGTGTTATGAATACTCACAATTGCGCCTCTCGGTGGGGACCCTTAACTTGAAGATTACCTTTTCCGCGTTTATGCCTTACTTTATTTACCCGCGCACGCGAAACAATAACGCAATCAAATCGCTGTCGCGTTTGTTTAATGCGTTCTTTTTGTTTGCGTTTTTTTTTCATGTTGGTGAACACAACTGCACCAAACTGATGAATACACCAACACCAACAACTAACGACCAACAACAAATACAACAAAAATAAGAAAAATTTAATTGCAACAACAATAAGCGATACCAGCAGCAGCAACACAAAATAATAAGAAATTAAAACGAAAGAAGATTAATAATAAACCAAGTTCAAACACAAACACACACAAATATATAAGAAGGAAAAAAAAAACAATCAAATTAAACAGTCAAGAACGAAATATAGGTGGAGAGCAACAGAACAAAAACAAGACCAATACAACAGGATAAGAGAGCCTATCAGCAAGTCGTGCTGTTATTAAGGTGGTGAACAGACCGAAATTAAAACAAAAAAAGGGGGAAAAAGGAGTGCGAGAGAAGCGGGAAAAGAAAAAAAAA
>NW_027124936.1:9008-11373 GCF_001457755.1 Trypanosoma equiperdum
TTTTCGTTGGCTCAAATCCCTTAGGCGCAGCGTTGAAACTCTTCCATTTTTTTTAGTGGGGAGTGAAGGATTTTATACGGGGAACAGGCGGGGCGAAACAAGGCGAAACACTACTGCTGGAGGAATAGTCAGAAGAAAAAAGGAAGATAAGAACAAACAAACAAAACAAAACAAATCAACACCAAAGAGGGAATCAAGGAAGGAGAGCAGGGAAGAGGTGTGAAGAGGAGTGGACGCGGCAGGGCAGTGCTACCAACCGCAGCGGAGTGAACAAATAAAGGCTCTTGGGGCTTTTTTTTTGTTCCTTTTGTTTGTCTTTGTTCCTTGTATTACTCTGAACGGGTGTGATCTGTGAAGGAAGTAAATAATAAAAAGAACGGTAAAAGGAATACGAGGTAACGAGGAAAAGAGCGATTTAAAGCGGGGTTCTTGGGAACGGCTGGCATTCATCGAGGAAGTCTAAAGAAAACAAAAGCAAAAAGAAGACAACAGAAGGAAGCATCACCAGCAGACGGTTTCTTTGTGATCTGATACTTTTGTGCGGGCCCGGAAGAGAGCGCACAATAACCAGTGAGAAAGTTAGGGAGAGGTTTGCTTTTGAGGGTAGAAGAAAGAACAAAAAGCTCGAAAAGAGTTAAATTAATAAAGATTTATACAAAATGCAAACCTGTCTTTTGAGTAACATTCCTCCCTGTACCGAGGATGAACTCAAACGTGGTTTGCTTGCGTATGGCACGACTGTCAGCACAGTGGTTGTTCCTCATATGCGGCAGGCAGCCGTGACGATGCGTACTGCCCAAGAAGCGCAGGCGCTCCTTCAAAGGGGATGCATCAGTTTATTTGGTCAGACTGTAAAAGTGGAACCAGCGGCAAGTCCTGCTGTTCCATACGGTGCCGGTGGGATTTCTGCTGGCGGAATGAATAACCATTTAGGTGGTGCTCGGATTAATGTTGTGGTGGAGAAGTGTACCTATCCCGTCACAAAGGAGGTATTGTCACAAGTTTTCAGCATGGTGGCTCCTCCTGCCAACGTCGTGTGCGGCCCATCAGGCCCCACAACAAATGGGTGGGTTGATTACAACGATATCGCTACTGCCCAGCGAGTTGTGGTACAGTTGAATAATAACTCAATCTATCCCGACTGTTGCTTCATGACACTAACGCTCGAGCATATGGGGAGCACGCCCCGCGGGATGGGGGAGTATGGCTCACAGGGTCACATGCCTTATCATCCTCAGCAACCACAACACCAGAATATTCACCAAAACCAGCAAATGTCCCAACAGCAGTTGCAGGCAATGCCTTTTGGTAACAATGGCTTTAATGCGGCGTCAGCACGTGGTGGCCGCGGAATTCGTGGGCGAGCCCGAGGGCGCGGGGCGATGGGTGGTCGGGGTGGACCGGTTTACGGCTCGGGATACCCCGTGCAGCATGCGCCGTATGCACCAGGGCAATATGGAGCACCTCCTGTGGATTCTGTAGTGATTGTCAACAGTGTCCCTGAAACAGTGGCGTTGCACAGTTTATGGGTTTTGCTTGAGGTTTACGGCAATGTTAACTCCCTTAAGCGACAATTCAGCTCCAAGACATCCGTGATTGCACACTTCCAAAATGTGCACGATGCCCGCCTTGCCGTGCAGCACCTTCAGGGTTGTCCGTTCCACGGTGCCACGTTGACGTTAAGGCACTTTGCAGGTTATGTGGAACGCGGTGGGAAAACTGAGTGGAACAGTGGCCCGGCAACGGATCCTGCAACACAGGCAGTGCTCTTCTCCTGTGGGTATCACCACCGTACACGACCCACAGCTTCTTTCAATCCCACAGGACGCGTCCGACCGGGGAGGTATTTGTTTGTCTCAAACCTTACGGAGGCCATTACAGACGATGACCTAAAGGATGTCTTCACCAACGAGTGTTTTGAGTTGGATGGGTATTACCGAAAGAGCCCCACTGTCGCAATCGTTAGTCTCAAAGATGTGGAGACTGCCGTGAACGCCCTCATCGCCGTGCATTCTCATCAACTTAAGGAGCGCTTCCTCCGCGTCACGTTTTCGCACTTCCCCCCGGCTCCACGCAGTGGCACTGAGGAGGAAGTAGAACAAGCACTGGCGGCTACAGAGGCGGAGGCAGCTGAAGTGAGGGAAGATGTGGAACCACAGGACGAACAGAATGAGTGAGATGACTTTTGTGGTGTCGATACTTTTCCCCCTTCTGTTTCTTCCTCTATGTTCTTGTTTTCCCCCGAGGAGGGGATTTGATTCGTTTCCGGCTGTTTCCCTTCCCTTCCGTTTTGTTTTACTTGCATCTCTGTCTCTGTATGGTTAGCGTTTGGAGAGATGGTTATTACAACCCCCCTTTTTTTTTT
>NW_027124936.1:11387-12726 GCF_001457755.1 Trypanosoma equiperdum
TTTTTTCCCCTCTCATATGTATGACTGCGGTTACATATATTTTTGTAGTTGCGCAGGAAATCTGAGGGATCACTACCGTATTTCAGGAGGAGCGTGCTGTGACAGCGGGTCTGTTGTCTCGACCTTTTAACACACTCAAAGGGGTGACAGTAAGTGGCAGCGGACACATCGTTGCTGTCGCGCACCTGACATGTATCCCCCAGGAGTGCAATAAGTGTGTCTTCTTAACATATATATTTTTTCTTTTTCATATGTTGACGATAACTGCTTACTACCGTTCTGTTGCCGCGTGACGGAGGGGGAACCACAGGCCTTTTTCCTTTCGTTTTCGTCTTTCCTCTTCATCTGCGTTTTTCCCTCTTTTTCTTTCTGTCTGTGCGCGCGTATGAGGCCGCGGTGATTGACCTTCTCACCCCTGCATGCGAAGTTCCTTTTTTTTTTTCATGGAGGCAAATCTGCGTACCTTTAATCATTGCCATTATTGTTTTCCTTTGCTTCTCTTTTTGGTACCTTCTTCGCACGAGTGATACTAGCGTTTATATTCATATATATATGAATATTTTATTCTAACCTCGAAATCCCCTGATGGTGAGAAGGCTAGAGGACATCATGAACTGACGGTAATTTCCTCAGAATAGGGTCTGTAAAAGTCTTGCAAGATCAATCATACCCATAAGTTTCAACCGATCTGCTATTTTTCTCAACATCATTGCATGGTGGCGTTTGTGTTTTTGCTTCATTTGCCGGTCATCCACTGGCTGCCGTGGCGTTAGTAAACCATGAGAATGATGTTTATGGTATTTAATTTGATTTGGACTGGAGAGTTTGTTCCTCAATCAATGGACCAGACGTTAAGGTTATGGCACTGAAGTGGAGGCTAATAATTCCGCCACTTGGTACAATGTTAACCACATATGAGTGTGTGTGGCGTATTATTTTCTCGTACATTTTTGTTGTAGATGCGACTCAATGATGCCTTGCGTGGGGCCCCGCACTGGTTTGAGGAGAAAAGTAAACACAAGAGAAGGTGCATTTGTGATAGCAGTTTTTTTTTGTTTAAACGGTTGGGCGGCTCCACACGCTGTCTTTTGGGATTCATTAGTATGACTCATAATAAAGAGATGCAGAATGTGAATATTTATGTGTCCTTACTAAGGCGCCGTCGCCAACGGGAGTCCCTAACCGAAATCAGTACAAACTGTATGCGTTGTTATTACGGTTGCGTTGCCTGTAATATTTGTATTATTGTGTTAGGTCATTTCTGTCCCATTCTGCCGTTCTTATAACCAGCGTACAGTTACTTGTTGGGGTACTTTATATATATATATATATATATATA
>NW_027124936.1:12736-17240 GCF_001457755.1 Trypanosoma equiperdum
AGTGTATAAATATAGACAAAGATACAAATGGATGTGTGGGATGCCTCTCTTCCCGGTGCTGGAGCGCGAAGGGCCACGACTATTTTGCAAGTCTATATGAGAATGGGAAACTATAGCCCGCTTTCCATTCTTGTTGCCGATTCCCTTTGCCTAACTTTTAAATCAGATGGTGCAACAGTGGCTGAACTGGGTGCTTATTTGGGACTTACACAAGATCGTGTGGAGATCGGCATTAACGGAATGCCAAGGGAGGTGTACTGCACGTCACTTGAGTTTTCCCATGGGGATGAATACGGTGAAAACGAACAGCAGCGGAAAGATGGAGCAGAAAAGGAATGGGAAGGTACGAGCGGCATCCGGAAAGAGACGCAAGACACCGATGAGGGTGGGGGGATGCGTTACTATATAAATTATGCGACGTTTCTCCCATTCGCATACGCCCATGGTTCCCACATGTTGCTAGCTCTCTGCCAGCTACCACTGCCGAAACGCGTGGAAGGTACTGTAAATAGCGGTGAGCTCAGTAACATAAGCATATCGCCTAATCTCCGCCGTGTGGATTGCCGAAGTGGACTGTGTTGTGTAAATTGCCGGTATTGGATGGGACTTTGGGACCTTCGCTCAACGATAGTTAAATGCCCATTGTGTCAAGCAGACATACTCGATGGTATTCTTCGTGATATCAGGTCTCGTTACAACAACAAACTTGCTGATGGTCGGCAGCTGCTGGTTTTTGGTCCTGTGCAACAGCGGCAACCGTGCCCGCAGCAGCGTTCAGGTGAGTCCGCCGAAAACACGAAGGGAAACGCACCGAAAGTGGGTAGTGATGATACTACAAATTATCCACTCGCACGTGATCCGTTTCTAGTCCAGCAGGCTCTCTTCTTCAAGTTTCTTTACTTGCATCCATTTGTTTGCGTTAATGTTGGTTCTTTCGCTGTGGATGCTGACGAGGTGATGACTAGGGAAGAGTATGCGCATCGTTCAAAGCACAAGGCAACCGTGCTTGACCAATTCCGTTTGGTTCACCGGAATCCGTCGGCCATCCGTGTACATTTGGTTGATCAAGTGAAGGTAGACGAGGAAAAATACGCACAGGCTGCAAAAAGGCTGGCGAAACGTGTTCAACTTCCTCCGTGGTTGCAATCTGCCGACTTGTCCTCCAGTGCCACCGTTCTCAAGTCACTTTTGGCGCTGCGGCGTACTGAGGAAAGGACAGGTGGTTCTAAAAGGACTAGAAGGGATCGGGACGTCACTTCCATCGCTTCATACGTTGCAAGGGAGTTTTTCGATGATGACTTCGTGGAAATCCCGCTCCGCAGGGAATTCTCTATCTGACACGCTGTTGGTGTTTGTGACATTTCCCTTTCTTGCGCTGACAGTGCTGCATTATTATCGGTAGCGGAAACTGAGTTGAGAGGTTTCAACCACTTTATTGGCTTCAGTAACCAAATAACAGGCATGTTTGCCACCTTTTTTTTCTCTTCCACCACATTGTTGATCCAACTCCAAAGTTTTGTGGTGCCGGTGAGCTTCGGCGGGGGCCTCTTGTCGTGTTTTTACATATGGACCCTCACACGCAGTGGAGTGGTGGTGATCCGAACGGAATTCCATTGCGTTGAAGAATTTGTGAGAGCCGTGTGCCCAGTGGGTTTGACGTTGAAACGATGGAGCAACGAGGACTGGAACCTCGTGAAGTGAATGACCGATATAATGGAGTGTGCCAACCCTGTTGTGTCATTCTTAAATGCATCAAAACATTGTCTTATGTTCTCGACTGTTCGTGTGCTCAATTTGGGCATGTGGTTGCGTGTCGTTCATATTAATGAGTGGATAAGAAAAATTGCGTTTCCCCATTTCCTTATTATTATTATGCTCACTCACCTCGCACCCTCTTCCACTTACTGTAACTGAGGCATAAAACTCACTCGTTATTTAGTTACATTTCATCCTTTCCTTTCTCTTTCTTTTTTTTGTCGGCCATTCAACCAACTGATTGGACTTCATCTACCGTGTTACTGTGACCCTTTCGTAGAGGAAACGAGAGAAAGGAGGAGCACTGCTGGCGTTTACCGTTTAAAGAGGAACCATGAGTACCATGGAGAACACCATTCTGAAAGCCCTTGTGGGAAGCGAGGTCATTAAATCTGATGTATTGGCTCAGGAACTGGGAGTTGATCACCAGGTGGTCGTTGGTGCCATTAAGTCGCTGGAAGCAGGTGGTTATGTAACGAGTGAAATAGAGAAGAGACCCACGTGGAAATTAACCGCCGAAGCAATTAAAATTTGTGAGGAGGGAAGCCCCGAGTTCCAACTTTGGGAACTACTCGCGGCAGGGGAGATGCCTCAGGATGCCGTCGCAGGGAAACTAGGCCGAGATGTCACGGCTGTTGCACTGTCAAATGGTATGAAGACAAAAACGTTCGTGTTGAGGAAAGAAGATGGAAAGGTAATTATCAACCGCTCTCCAAGCGTGTCATCCTTCCGGGATACAACACGTCTTGTTCTTTCCGACGCAGCCCGCAACCAACACATTGATCCCAAAGATGGTGACATGCTCAAGAAGCGCAAACTGGCAACACTTGAAGATATAAAAGTGTTTAGTGTTAGACGTGGGCCCAGTTTCGCTCCAGAGGTTCGTGGAAAGGCCGCCGGGGACCTTACGAAGGAGATGCTACTGGACGGTTCGTGGCGGACGACAGAGTTTAAGGCATATAACCTGGCTGCTGCTGGCCGTGAGGTGAGTTGTGGGCAGCTTCATCCTTTACTGAAAGTACGACAGGAATTTCGGGAGATTTTTATGGAGATGGGCTTCCAGGAGATGGAGACGGACCACTGGGTGGAGTCCTCCTTCTGGAATTTCGACTCTCTCTTCATCCCGCAGAACCATCCTGCCCGTGACATGCAGGATACCTTCTTCATTTCAAAACCCGCCACAAGCGAACTAAAGCAGCAGGACGTTGTGGAGAACGTGCGGAAGATGCACGAAAAGAACTTTAAGTACACATGGAAGGAGTCAGAAGCACGACGTAATGTATTGCGTACCCACACAACGAGTTGTTCAGCTTTCTGGTTGCATCACTTGGCGCGCAACTCACCACTTCTACCAGATGGCCGGCGCGCATTCCGACCAGGGAGGTATTACAGCATTGACCGTGTCTTCCGCAATGAGGAAATGGATCGTACGCACCTGTGTGAGTTTCACCAGATTGAAGGATGCGTTATTGATCGCAATATTTCTCTCGCCAACATGATGCACACCTTTGAACTGTTTTTCCGTCGGATAGGTGTGGAGCGCCTACGTTTCAAACCAGTGTTTAATCCCTACACGGAACCGTCCATGGAAATATTTGGTTGGCACACGCAGCTGAAACGTTGGATCGAGGTTGGAAACAGTGGATTGTTTCGCCCAGAGATGTTAGTGCCGCTCGGTTTCGACGAAGATGTTACTGTTATGGCGTGGGGGCTTTCACTGGAGCGGCCCACAATGATTAAATACGGCCTCTCAAGTATTCATGAACTTTTTGGACATAAGGTGGATTTGCGTTTCATCAGGAACTCAAAGCTAATGCGTTTTTAGGTGCAGTACAAGATGTGGAGCATATTGAGGAGGAGAAGGAGGAAGCGAGGGAGGCGAAAAATGAGTTAAATATGAACAGATGACTACCAGGGGTGGTGTGGAAAGGAAAGAACAAAGGAGGGTGAATATTTGTTGACTGAATTGGGGAAGAAGTGTGCGATGGGGAACCGGAAGGTGATTGAAGGTTTTATATATTAAAAAAAAACTCCAAAGGAAAGGTGCTACATGGGCATTTAAAGTTTTTTTTTTTGAGGAGGTGGGAATGCACGAGCAGGGTGATACTTAGAGTGTGGGGCAAATCGATAGAGTAGTGACGGGTCCGATGTGAACGCATCTAAGGGACAGCACGAGGAAGCCAGAATAGCTCGTGTTTTAGTTTGATCAATATGGATGATCGCACGTGACCTGAAAAGGTAAAGAACCCTTATTGACTTGGTGGCCCATATTATACACGAGGTACGTCGCAGTTTTCTTTCATGTTTGTTGATTCTACTGCGCTTCTCCCAACTACTCATCAACTTCTTCATAAGGCGGCAAGTCATTTTGCTTTCTCTTCTCTCTTCGTTACGGTCTTCTTCTGTGCTCATCTGGTTCATCATCCGTCCTCACTCACGGCCAATTTTTCTTTGTTTTTAACGTTTTAATGGTGTCTGCTGTACTGACGGCGTGCCGTACGGTTCACTTCCCGGATCTCGTTTGTCCGTTTCGAACCATCTGTTGTGCCCCCTGAATTCTGTGTGTGTGTGTGTGTGTGTTTTCTTTCGGCATCAACCTTCAATGCCTTTCTTTCATTCCTTCACTTTACAAAATTTGGGACCTTCCCGAAGCATTGGAGTGAGGAAGTACAAAAATGGTGAGACCGCACCTTCGTCACTACTGCGTGGTTGGGCGCGAGACGCCCTCGGAGAAGAATCCTCAACCCAC
>NW_027124936.1:17250-18127 GCF_001457755.1 Trypanosoma equiperdum
GAAAAACAAGGTGAAGTCGACTCATGGCGACGTTCTTTCCTGTAAGGTGGTGAAGGATCGCAAGCTGGCGGCCCGCAACTACAGCGTGGACATTGCATATTACAGCCAACGTTGCGGCTATACGCACATGGTGAAGGAGTTTCGTGACGTATGCAAGGCTGGGGCTGTAAGTCAGGCTTATAATGACCTCGCCTCTCGCCATCGCGCGCGGTATCACAACATTGAAGTGCTTGGCGTAAAGAGCATCCCGAACCACGAAGTACGCCGCCTGAACGTGGCGCAGTTCCACCCACACAACCTGTCGTTCCCGCTCCTGCAGCGCCGTGTGAAGGCACCACGCAAGGACCGTGTCATATTTGTGAAGAAGAACTCGAAGCGGGCAGTGGTTGCATAAAGCTGCTATGCGATTGCACACGCTCAGGAATGCTTGTGTCATTTACTTGTTACTTCTTTCACCTCATTTCCCATGTCATTTTTGTGTTTTTCTGTTTGATTTGACACTCTAACCACAGGTGGAAGGTCGTGCGACCGAATAATTTCCCCCTTCTTTAATTCCCTTCTGTACGTATAGTGTGCACTTCTGCGGTGACCATTTGAGGAACTTTTCTCTTCCCTTTTTCTTTTTCTCCTACACCCGCTTCTTTAGTATTAGTAGCACCACATCCGTTTATTTGCTTATTGTCTTACAAATCCCTCCCTTTATCCCCTGCCCCACGTGAGTGTACTCATTCTTAACTTTAGTTACGCGTTACACCGGGGTTGAAAGAAAGAGTGTTTTCAGTAAAGGAAGGGAGTAACGTCGAGCGGGGAGGTCCCATTGTAACTGATTTTTGGTAGTATACGTTGCCGTTTGATTAGGAGGACAACAACTACACAA
>NW_027124936.1:18137-23085 GCF_001457755.1 Trypanosoma equiperdum
CACACGGGGTTGAAAGAAAGAGTGTTTTCACTAAAGGAAGGGAGTAACGTCGAGTGGGGAGGTCCCATTGTAACTGGTTTTTGGTAGTATACGTCGCCGTTTGATTAGGAGGACAACAACTACACAAATAACAAGAAATTAACTGTCGTGGGTCAAATCAACCTTCAGAAAAAAGTTTTCCCCCCCCCCCAAATTAAACTGTCGGTTCACTTTGACCGTACCCTTTAACTTCAAGTGAGTCGGGTAGGAGGGTTTATTTTCTCGAAACACCCCTCTTAGCGGGGTATTGGACTGAAATAAAGGGAGGAAAAAAAAAACCGAAACTCAAATCAAGAAGGAAATAAAGAAACAAGAAAGAAAAAGGGAAATATCAAGGAGAAAATAACGGGGAATAAGCTAAAGGTGTTGGTGAAACTAGCGCAATAATATATAATAGGTATAAAATATCTAAATATATTTAATTTTACCTTTATTGCTTGCGCACACTACGTAAAAAAAAAATAAATAAATAGTGAAGTAAACTAAGGAGCAGTGAAGAACAAAACAAAGCAAAAAGGGGATATATCAAAAACAGCGCGGTTTTGTGGTAGATCTCAGTGCGTTTTCTCACCCCTTTCACAGGTGCGACGCTATACCGGGAGGCTTCTAGCCGTATCTGTGGGTTTTACCCCTTTGATGAAACGGTCGGTGTCGAAGGTATGGCTCAATGAGGATACTCCAAATGATCCGTACCCGCTTTATGCGCCTTCTCCTTTGCCTCCGAAGCGGCCGGGGACTATTCGCGTTTGGGTAGACGGCTGCTTTGATATGCTGCACTTCGGGCATGCCAATGCACTGCGGCAGGCGCGGTCGATGGGTGATGAACTATTTGTTGGTTGCCATACTGATGAAGAGATTATTCGGCATAAGGGGCCTCCGAGTATGCGGCAGGAAGAACGATATGAGGCGTTGCGTGCCTGCAAGTGGGTAGACGCTGTCATCGAGGGATATCCATACGTCACGCGTGTGGAGGACATGAAGAGGTTTGAAGTGGATTTTGTTGTTCACGGTGATGACATTTCGGTGGACCTTAATGGTCGCAACTCATACCAAGCGATTATAGACGCTGGGATGTTTAAAGCTGTGAGGCGGACGGAGTGTATCTCCACCACAGATCTCGTTGGCCGCATGCTGCTTTGCGTGCCGAGTGAGCTGCTGAGCGATGCAGATAAGAAACTACTTGACAGTGAGGTCGCTAGAAAGCGGGGTCCGCACTATCTGACAACCTCGAGGAAGATAGCGCAGTTCAGTAACAAACTAGCGCCACCCGTTGGTGCAACAGTTGTGTATGTGGATGGCGCCTTTGATCTTTTCCATGCAGGGCACATTCGCTTCCTCCAGAAAGCGCGCGCTCTGGGTGATTACCTTATTGTTGGTATCCACGATGACCAACTGGTTCGTGAGTCGAAGGGAGAGCATTTCCCAATCATGAGTCTCAACGAGCGGGCGTTGGGCGTACTTTCGTGTAGGTACGTGGATGATGTTGTATTTGGTGCCCCGAGGGGTGTAACTCAAGAAATGATCAAGATACTCGATATCAAAATTGTCGCATGCGGTACGAGTTCAGAAACACGCAACTGCAAGGGAGCATTTGATGTTTACGAGGTTCCCAAGAGCCTCAATCTATTTAAGGTTGTGGAATCGGGAAGTGATTTGTCCACAGATATGATTGTTGAACGTGTCGTAAAGAATCACGTGGTTCTTCTGGAACGTCAGTTTTTGAAACACATGAAAGACTCCGAAGCGGAGCTACGAAAGCCAGATGTGTACAGAAATGTCAGAGAGGTGTGAACTTTTATCCTTCGTGAGGAATTTGGCGGTTTGGTTGTGGGCCATTACGGGACAGAAAGGGTAATGCCGGTCTTGCAAAATAGTAGTCCCTTCCTCAAACCAAAACAGATGGAGGGAGGTGCTGTAGGAAGGGGGGAGAATGCTTTTTGTTCGCATCTTACGAATTTGTTCATTCTCTACTTATCCATGCAAAGCTTCTCCTTCTTTTTTGATGGGGAAATTCTTACTCGTCCCGGCCTTTCCCTCCCTTTTTGTTTGTGATCATGCACAGTCGCACAACGGAAGAAACTAAAAGGGATGGATGGAAAAATGGGTGTGACAAAAAGTTGCGTTTGTCCTATACCTTGTTATGGCGGGTTGAAAAGTTGAGGATGCGTTGTACTAACGTTTCGTTTCACCATTTTCCTTGCCACTCGTTAAAAATGTCTTATCCGCCTGCGATCTTGTCGGTTCTCCGTGGTAGGGCCCGCGGAAATATTTTCCCGGGCGTTTCACCTTTTTTTTTTCACCTGTTTGTTTTCAAAAGAAAAAAAACCACTTTGTTGGTTGTTTACTTTTCTTTTGTACTGTGTTTTAACATGCTATCCTTTTTAATACCTCTTCCCGCCGTGCCTCCTATTCTGTTGTTAGTGGCACTTTTATTGTCATTGTTATTATTATTATTATTATTACTTCTAACTAGTTGTTCTGTTCTGCTTCCTGTATTTAGTGAGAGGATCTCCAATGCAGCCCATGGTGCTTCCTTACGTGGACCGCAAGCCACCGATTAGCAAGGTTATGGATGCGCGGGTACTGGTGTGGCGGGAGTCGGAAAGAATGCTGAGGAATGGAGAAGGTGCTGCGGAGTGTAGTTATGCACAAAAACTTCAAGTTCTGCGCTCTCAGCAACTTGCTGACGCCCGAAAATATATGGATACAAGTGCGGCGATGCGGTCCGTAAAACCGGTCTTAGCAACATCATCAGTGGATGCAGATGACGATGACGAGTTCTGTCGGAAGCGGTCGCGGGAATCTGAAGGTCCATCTGTTGACGAAATCCGCCGCTTTGAGGGGAAACTTGGGGAGACGTTGGCGCTAGAGCTAACATTGTGGTCGCTCCGTCGTGGCTCCCACGGAGGTGTTCGGTCTCAAAGGTACACCACCGCCCTTCACGCGCTGCAAGACACACAAAAGCTGCTGAGGAAAACACTTCAACAAATGGAAGAAATCAACGCTCTCCGGTTTCTGGAGCAGCAGCAGTTCTTGAAGGTCAACTCGGAGAAGGCGCGGTTACTTCATGTTAGGCTGAGAAACGTTCGGGCGTTGGAAAACATACTACGAGGCAATGGTAAACGGCGTGGTTCGACGCTTCTGGCGACTCTTGAATAGTTTATATTGTTATTCTCAATGCCAGCTGGTCGTTTGTTGATGGATGCGTGTTCGCGGGTGGCTCGGCCGGGATGCGGGTCGTTGGGCCTTTGAGTTGATACCCAATTATTTGTGTATGTGTGAATATCGTTGGTAATTCTTGTTACCGCTATGATGGATGAGCCAATGCCCTTCTTTTACCCCCCGGGTTGTGGGTAAATGCATATACTGCCTCTTTCCTTTATTGCACTTTAACTTTGCTACCGTTGTAGGTCACAAAGCATCTTTCCGTAGAGCAGAAAATTTCAAACCATATAAAGGAGCGCACAATTATAGGCACCTAACCAAGGAAAGACAAGCTTGGGCGAGTAAACAAACAATCTTGATTACGGCCTCTTGCACCCTTTCTTCCTTGTGTAATTTTTTTTCTTTGCATCGTTTAGTTCTTTCATTCTTTTTCTTTTGTGAGACATGCCGCTTGGTCCCATTGTCGTAGCCCCACATGAGGAACACAACATCACACTTCCTTCTGGTGATGTATTTCGTCTCATTCTTTTTGGTGGATGTGATGGTGACTTGGTGCGGCGAGGGGAGAAACCGCCTCCGACACTATTTTGTTTACATGGCGCTGGAATGAGCTCCTCCAATTTCCACGTATTGGCAACTCATATGACACAACATGCCAAGTCGTCTGCTCATGAGGAGTCACCTTATGCCGTACGCGTTGTCACATTTGACATGCGATGCCACGGAGACTCCACGCGACGCGGTGGTGAGGGGTCCCTAACGCTGCAAGTTCTCGTGGACGACTTCAGGGCGTTGTTAAGAACAGTGAAGGAGTCACTTTTTTCCGCCACACCGCACTTCTATTTCGTCGGCCACTCCCTCGGTGGTTCTGTGCTGGTTCATGGGTTGCGTGGTGAGGCGGATTTGTTGCAGCTGGCCGCCGGCGTTGTGCTGCTTGACGTTGTGGAGGGTACCGCCCGCATTTCACTTCAGCACATGGATAAGTTTCTGGAGAACCGACCACGACAGTTCCATGAAGTAGCGGAGGCTACTCAATGGTTTCTTCGGCATGGTGGAATGAATAGCGCTGCATCTGCTGCGGTGACGGTGCCGCATTTGCTTCGGAAGGAGGGGGATCATTTTGTGTGGAAATCGAACCTGGAGGCAATGGCACCCGTATGGCCTCAGTGGTTTGACGGACTGGACGAATGTTTCGTGACACTTCCCTGCCCTAAGATTCTTTGCTTAGCGAGCACAGAGAGGCTTGATACGGCTCTTACTATTGCACAGATGCAAGGGAAATTTCAACTTGAGGTGCTGGGCAACAGTTGTGGTCACTACGTTATGGATGACCAACCATCGGCTGTGGCTGCGGTGTTGCAACGCTTTATTCGGCGGATAGAGACCCTGACAGAGAAATTGAAATGCAGCATTCGTAAACCTGTCAAATGAGTCGTAGTATTGCAATGACCAAAGCGCTGCTACCGGCGTTACGTTAAATCGTCATCTTTCTTTCCTGATCTGGCAATGGTTGTTTGGGGGAAACCGTAGTATATGAAGATCAAAGGAAAATAGGAAGATTTCCCCTTCATCTTTAAGGGGCTTCCTTCACCTTTCTATTTCAGGTATCACATGCGGAGGGTTGAATTTCCCCTGGCTTTGTGTGTATATCTGTGCGCGTGCTGCAAATGTGGAGCCTTGGTGCTGCTGCTCTCTCGTTCGTTTTCATTGATGCCGTTTACCTGAAGGGAGGGGAGGGGGGGGG
>NW_027124936.1:23100-24684 GCF_001457755.1 Trypanosoma equiperdum
CAGCTTAAGCCTCGTGTTGCATGGGAAGAAAATATCTTTTGACACTACCCACTGAAGTAAAGGAATCACGAACTTCTATTTGTATATATATATGCGTATGCGTGCGGGTGTTTGAATATATTGTATACAAGCAATAATAACTAAAGTTTATCAGTTTCTCTCAAGTGGTTATTTTTGAGGATCCGTGTAGGTTTGTGTTTTCTCTTTCCCTGCACGCTGCGCTGAGGCGCAGGGTTATGTACAAGGGAATCTAGCGGGTGCTACGGTATAAAACATTGTGGATCAACTCTTTTTTTTTTTTTTTACCGTCGTTGGTATACATTATTGTACCCGGCATGGTATTTTGCAGTACGAGTTGTATGAAAACATTTCATTTACAAATATATATTTTTTAAATGCAACTTTCCCCTGTTTTCCTTTTTTTTAAAAAAAAATTCTTTACTTCTTACCCATTAGTTTCCAAGCCGAATACGCGAAACGCAGTGCTTGTGTGCTTGTGTGTGTGTGTGTGTGATTTATTAGTTGTACAGGCGCCCGTCAGAAGTACTGGTGGTTGTATAGTAGGTATATTATTCTTTTAATACCTCCATAGTGCTGATAAACAAAACAAGTGGCTCAGTAAACTCTTTAACAAAACAAACAAACAAACAAACAAACAAACACACACACACACATACAGGAAAAAAAAAAGAGAGAGAAGGAGAGGGAAAAGCGGAAAGGTGAAACAAAGATTTGGGTTTGTTTGTGTGTTTGTGTGTTTGTGTGGGAACATGTCCATAAGTCAAGTGGATCTCGAGCACTCGCCTCATCCCGCATTTCAAGTCGCTACCTTCTCAGCTACGGATGAATCCGCTGAAGGGGCCGCGATATCTCCTGTCGGTGACGGCGAGTGTTTTGGAGGTGTCCGCAACGGCGTGTCCACCAACTCCATAAAAAGTGCGGCGGAACTTCTGTCAGTGCATCAGAAAACATTGATAGATATTAGTCTAACATTTCCAGCAAGAGCACCAACATTAGATTTACTGGATATGCATGGTATTACGTTAAGTCGCCGTACGTTGCGAGCCGACTTGCCAGATCCCGATGGAAGGGATGCGGCATTCAGTAAACTTGAGGAGTTTCGGTTTGGAGATGATCATTCAGATGATCCGTCAAACCTTTGACATGTTTCTCTCTCTTTTTTTTTTTACTTTAAACTTTTCCCTTCCCTTCCCTTCCATTCTGTTTTTTTTTGTAAAATGATAATAGAAGAATAAATTATTATGCATTGTGTCCGTATTCGACTTACTGACGACACCTTTTTTGGTATTCCTTTTCCTGTTTGTATATTCTGCCTCCACTTTTCATATATATTTAGTTACATCTATGAATAATTTTTTTTTTGTCCAAAAGTTTCTTCTTTTTTTAAAAAAATTTTATTTTGATCAAGACGCGTAACGTGATTATATATAAGTGAATTTACTGTTTATTATTATTTTTTTTGCCAGTGTTGTTATTTTTGTTGTTGTCTTACTTATTATCTGAGCGGTTACCAGTGTGGCGTAGTTAAAAAGAGTTTTTTTTTTAATAATTTAAAAAAAAAAA
>NW_027124936.1:24715-26522 GCF_001457755.1 Trypanosoma equiperdum
GGAGAAAGAAATGATATGATGAGAAGATAAAAAGGAGTGGGACAACAAATGTCAACAGATTGACTGTGAGAAAGTGTTGTTATGAAAGGAAGTTTTTTTTTTTAATTATAAAAAAAAGGAAAAAGTAGAATAATTTGAGTGAAGGAAGTAAAGGATTAATTACATTTTTTGTTTTTTTTGTTCTTTTAATGAGTCGAAGCCACCACAGTCTTATGCATGTTTTTTGATTCATATAAATAAATAAACATTCCATTATCTACTTATATGTTTGGGAAAACGTCCAGCGATTTATGATGGAGGGAAGTTGAAAAAGTAAAATAGATGAATAATTAAATAAATTAAATAAGAAGAGAAAGTGATGTTTGGTGGAAGGATTAAAAAAAAAAAGTAAATGCTTCAAATAAAATATATACCAATTAAAGGAGATGCAAACACTCGCGTACCCTACGTAGTTGGGAAGGGGGAGAAGGAAGTAAATAAATAAGTAGAGAGAGCGAGAGAGAGAAAAAAAAATGAAGAGAAAAAGTGAAAGTTAAAGTTAAGGAAGAAAAAAAAAAGAACAGAGAGAAGAGAGGGAGAGAGCAATGGAAGGTGACGCGCCGTTTCCGTGTTGTTTTTTTTTTTTTCCACCTCCTTTTATTTTATTTCATTTTATTTTCTTTACTTGTGGTTGAGTGGAAGCGTTCTTTCGGCGGCTATAAATATGTTATTGTTTTGTCGTGTGCGAGTCTGTACTTATGCAAATAAGTATAAATATACAATACATAAATATATGTGTGGCACGGTGTGTTAGGGTTAGGGAAAGGGGGGGGGGAAACCAAAAAAAGAGGAAAAAAAGAGGATAATAAATATTATAAACTGTGACATAACGAATTGTTTTTTTTTTAAATAGTTGTCACAGTTGTTTTCTTTTCTTTTTCTTTTTTGTTGTTCTACCCCATTTCTACCCATTATTCAGCATGAGGGAACAAATATTTATTTTGGTGGTTTGATTCCTCTTTTAGTTTTTTTGACTTTAATTTTGTATTTGCGAACGTTTGAACACTTTCTTCATCTAATGTTGTTTTTTTTTTTTTCAAAATTTCTACTTTTGTGACTATGTTTATACTTGACGGCACCACATAAGCAAGATTCAGCCGTTACTTCTTTTTTTTTTTCGTTATGAACTGTTGTTGTTAAGAATAACATTTTATGTTTATTACTGCTTTTTTTTTCTTTTTGTTCGATGCCCGTTACATAATTGTGGTTTTGTGAAGCGTACTGATTTTGTAGTGCTGCTACAACCTCGGGACGTAAATGCGGTGAAACATCATTGGGTTAACACCTTTTCTCTTCCATTTTCATTTTTATTTCTCAAATAGTTTCTGTTTCTTTTTTTTTTTTGTATTACCACTCACCATTATCTTTTCCATTTATTTGTTTATTTTCCCTCCCCTCCGTGTGATCCCTCAAATATTATTTCTGCGAACATCAATTTTTGTTTTTATTGTTTATTATTAATTTTGAGGATAGGGAGGGGAGGAGGCGGTTGAAATGCCGAATATATGGCAGAGAGGTGAGAGGAAAAAAAAATATAAAGGAATAGGGATTTAAAAAAAAAAATAAAGGCTTGAAAAGATAAGGAAATATTGAATGGGGCGATGGTGACAGGAAAGGAAAAGAAAGGGAAGGGAAACGCCGCTTATTTTTTCCTTTTTTTGTTTCGTTATAAATTTTAAATTATGAATGGAGCGATGAGGTGGACCGTATGGTGATGTTACCGCACAAAACGGGGAATGAAAGAAGCACAATAAAGAAAGAAAAAAAA
>NW_027124936.1:26532-26602 GCF_001457755.1 Trypanosoma equiperdum
TAGAGAGGTGAGAGGAAAAAAAAAACGAATAGGGATTAAAAAAAAAAAATAAAGGCTTGAAAAGATAAGG
>NW_027124936.1:26612-27016 GCF_001457755.1 Trypanosoma equiperdum
TGTCTTGCATATCCTGCCTTTTCTTTTTCTTTCCTCTAGAACATCGTAATTCGCATTCTGTTGAACAAACGAAACTCTTTTTTTCTTCTTTTTTCTCTTTTTTTTATTCAAAAAATTCTTTTCTCTTCTTTTTAATTTATTTAACGTATTTATATATTGTTGTTTTCATCTCCTTTTGAGATGGTATCAGTTAGCACACACACAGAAGTGTCAGCTACAGGTAGTTGGAGATGAACTAAAAGAGAGAGAAAAGAGAAAAACTAACAGCGAAAAGCGATGGGAAAGTTTACAGCGGTCGAAGTAGGTGAGCAGAAAAAAGCAACAATAAAAAGCTTAAAAGAAAAACAAAACAAAACAGAAATAACAACAACAACAACAACAACGAAATATTGAGTAAAAAAAAA
>NW_027124936.1:27052-36592 GCF_001457755.1 Trypanosoma equiperdum
TTATAATTTTTATTATTGTTGTTGTTTTTTTAAAGAGAAAAACAAAGGGAAGTAAGTACGATAAATGAATTGAAATACAAGAGAATATGAGGGACCAGAAAAAAGTATTTTAAAAAAAATTTAGTATTAATAGTTGGAGTGACGTTGAATGGAAAGGGGTGAGGTGTGAAGTTATTTAAGGAAGAAAAAATGTATTACACCAAGTAAAGAAGAGGGGAATGTTTTTGCATTTGTTTGTTTTTTTTATTTTTGTGGGTGCAAAACAGAAGGGTAATTCGTTTGTTATTTTGTTTTTTTTAAGTACTCAGCGATAGCTGAAGTGCGGGGTGTATATATATATATATAAGGTGGGTACGATTCGGGGAATGGTAAAAAATTAAGAAAAAGAAAGGATATCATGCAAAATAAACCAATGAGCTTACCGATGACGTTTTTTTTAAAAAATCTAAACAAAAAGAACACTTTTGTTTATTGGGAACTTGTTTTTGTTTTTTTTATTTTTCCTTTGTTGATTACTGTCAATATCTTCTTCATTTTGTTGTACCATTGTTATCAGGTAAAGTTAATGGCTGACAAATCAATTGGGTTGCTTATGCTTCCATCCATCGCATTTGATCAACAACACACCAACGAATATCTGCTCCCTCATCTTCTTTTTTTCTTTCTTTTCTTTTAATGCTGTTATTTCATCAGTGACATCTCATTCCATTCTTTAAAGACTGTTACTTTTTGTTTTGCATGTCAATTTATATGCTTATTTCCCCTTCTTTTCTCTTCTTTGAAATGCCGTTTTGATTATGTCAGCGCGCGTAGGCACCAATCCGCGTACTCAATGCTTCTCGTAGCGCTGTTTATCGCTGCTGTTGTGGTGATTATCGTGCACCATTGTGCAACCACTCTCTTTCCACATATTCAGAAGATGTGCGATGCAAGACACAACCGAGTTACATGTACCGAAGTGGATTATATTGTCATCGGTGCGGGACCCGGTGGTATCGCCGCTGCTCAACATCTCCTGCAGCATGATCCGCAAGGCCGCGTGTTAATTGTTGAGCGCGGTGAGGATCCTTCACCAGGTGGTGTTTTTGCATCTCTTCATAACTTTTTCCAACCTTACGATCTTTTATGTCACACTTTAGACCTTGTGGGGTCGAGGTTCGGCGAGTTGTTTTACATTCGGCATCCCCTGCGGAGGTGTTCTTCCGCATCTTGCAGTATTTGCGATGATGCCTCCATCTCAGTTTCTCCGAGGCTCTCTAACTTTGTCGAGCATCGTCGCGGATGTGGACTCGGAGGGACTTCTATCATCGACTGGGCCATGTACTTTCCGTCGATCCCTGTGGAGCCCGCTGCACGGAACCATGCGGGTTTTGAAGACCTTCAGGCGGTGCCGCATCGACTCGCGCGGGGGAGAAATCCGCTTTCATGGGCCTTCGCTGAAGCGGCTGCGGTTGTAACGGATCGTAGGGGGTCACCCGCAGGGGCGGAATCATCTGTGGACAGAAAATGCGGGGATCAACCTTCTCTGTTGCGTATTGATGGGAATGGACGCCGCATCTTTCTTTTTAATCACATGCTGAAGAATGAAGGTGGTCGCTTAACCGTTTTATCGGGCACGGAAGTCGTTGGTATGACAACTAGTGATGATGGCGAAGCCATTGTGTGCGTTAAGTGCAAACCAAAAGATCAAGAACCCTTTACTGTGAGTCTTCGTCGCGGTGTTATTCTGTCAGGCGGGACTTTTGGGACGCCAAATCTCCTTAAAGGAGTTCTTTCAAAGCCACCTGGACCCTATCTCTCTCGAGATTCTATTGCTGTACCGTTAATTTTCCAAGCACTTCCCGGCCTCTCGGACGACAGGGTGAACATACATTCCTTTGTTGCTCATACGGGTTTATGGTTTGGAGGCCGTGGTCCTTTACTGAACCCCTTCTGCGACACGCTTGCAACCATTGATGTGCCTTCGTTAGGCCCACGAGCAAAGTTAGTCATATTTTTGCTTCCCTTTGGTGGTCGCGACTCGCTTGCATATGGCCGATTGGGGTTTAATTACGTTTTCGGCGCATTCAGGGAAGGTTTCACAATGCTCATAACCCTCAGTGGTGTTGAAGACATTCGGTTTGATGTGAGTGATACTCAGAAGGAAGGTGCGACGGAAGGAAGCAATGCTCACTTTTCTGTCATTGACGAGAAAATGAGGCACAAAGTGTCAAATGCATTCATAGATGGCATGGAATTTTGCCGTCAAGTTGTTGCGGAGGCCCCACTTAGGTATCTTACGACAGGTTGTGAGGCGGCCGATGTCATGCTGTTCCGTGACGCGGTACAAATGAAAGAATACGTAAGGGTTTTGTGCCCATCTCGGCGTAAACTCACTGAAGGGCAGCGTGCCCATGCGCGCGGCGTCCTCTTATGGGTTAAGGAGATGGTGTCGCGTCAAGATTACATGGAAGAATATGTTCGACGCCACGCGATGTGGTTGGGGTTTGCAAGTGGTGGTTGTGAGCAGGTGCTCCCGGCTGACGGGGGTCTGCGCGTCGCATGCATGCGGAATCTTTTTATCGGCGATTGCACAGCGGTAACAGACGCGATGTGGAGAGCTGGCGGCTGCGATACCCTCCGTGCGGGTTCAGTCTCAACGGCTGTGGCTGTAGGAAAGGCGGCGGCTGCCGAGCTTCTATCGATTTAGATGGTAAGCACATTACAGAAGGAGTCGTACAGATGTCTTTGAGTATTCATAGTGGAGGTATGGTTGTGATCGAACGATGTTGTCGCCGTTTTTGTAACGCATCCATCGGCACCTATAAGAATGTTTTTGTTGTTGGTTTCAGCACTCCGTTCCTATATGAATGAGCGTAGTTGAAATATATATATTTTTATTAACTGCTTTCAGCTGAATAATTTCGTGTTTGCTTTCTTGTGTTGCTTTCATAGCGTTGCAGGTCCCAACAGAAACACAAAGTGTTGGCACTGTGCTACTGGCCCACGCAGTGTGCGGTGGAAGTGTCGCCGCGCAGTCCCTGGAGTTGCAATAATGAAGACGGGTGCGTCCTGCGTCGAGCATCCATCGAGCATGCCCGATAAGGCGTTTGCTGCGCAGCTACAGTTAATTTGTGAGGCACTAAACACTTCGGGCGAAAACTCGGGCAAGTGGGGAGGACGTTTGGAGGCCCTTCGGCAACTTGAAGTCTTTTCCAGAGCTGACATGTCGAATCGTCGCGATTTCATGATGCTTATGAATACTTTCGTGAAGGTTCCCCTTCAAAAACACATTGAAGAGGATCGTGCTGCGCTAAGCAACGAAGCATGTCGAGTGGTTACATCGCTGGCTAAACACTGCAGCAACCGCCGCGCGTGGCAGGCTGTCAGTGAGTGGTTTATTCAACCGCTCCTTAGGATTACTGTGCGGAAGAAGAAAGTATTTGTGGATGCTGCTGTGGAGACACTGTGTAACCTGGCCAGGACAAATAGTTTTGGGCCGAGGGCGTTTGCAGAACTTCTTCGTGGTTGTACCGCCGCTCACGCAGCGACGCGAAGTTACACTTTCAGCGTACTCCAGCTCTTTATACAACAATGTAAGAACAATGAGGGTGAATTTGCCCTTTCGCCATACCTTGGCGATGTATGCCGAGTGTTGCGTTCGGGGCTGTCAGATGCTGACGCTCAGACGAGGCGGTGCGCGCGTGACTGCTACTGGAATTTTCGTTCTGCAGAGGCGGAAGCCGCAGAGACATTGTATAACGAACTTGAAGCACCTGTAAAACGTATGTTAGGACAGGACCGGAATAGGTTAACTATCGAGAATATGGTTCCTAAGATTGACAGAAACCCCACTACTGCCGCAACTCCTGCTTCTAAACTTGCCCGCGGGACGGATCGTGCCCTCTCGACACCGCAGGAGGAACCAGGAGCAGTGGAAGCCGCTGCACCTCCGGAGAACTCGAAAACTAAGGGAGAACCCGAGGCAGGTGGGAAAGCCACTGAGGAGTGTGGGCCCGATGCACTACTTGAGTCTCTTTCCAGTTCTGCGTGGGAGGAGCGTTTACGAGGCGTGCGTCGGGTTGTGGAAGACTTCCCGTATCTCCGGCATAAGGAGGAGTGCGTGAAGCTGCTGGTCGTTCGACTGAATGACTCAAATGGTCAAGTTGCGCTGGCGGCCCTTGAGGTGTTGCCGCTGGTTTTCCGTCTTGCGCCTTCGTTGTTCAAGGCTCTGCTACCTGAATTAATCACCTCACTACTAATCAATGTGAGTGAACGCAAGGGATTCTCAGGGGTGTCAAGGAGACTTCTTGTTAGTACCATTAGAGCTAATTCCATTGACGATGTGATGGATGCAATTTACTGCGAACTGCGGAGGATTGTCTCTCCGAGCCTGAAGGTACACGCTTTAGAATACGCCAAATATCTGTATATCGACAACGCTGTACACTTTGCGCAACTGACGCCGATGCGACGCGCCGTGGAGGAGCTGCTGCCGATTATACAAACTGAGGGACCCCACAACCTCGTGCGTAAATCAGCTGCTTCAGCACTCACTGCCCTGTACGTGACTTCTAGGGGTACGTTCATACGCGTTCTGTCACATCATCTTTCGCCTAGTGACTGTGAAAGTATAGTTGACGAGCTTCAATTGGCAATTCCGCACCTCGGACAGGAGTGTCGTCGTACTTTGGCTGGACAGAAGCCGCTTCCGCACCCAGTGCCGGTTGTGCGATGCGCGTTTGCTGACATTTTGACAAAAGAGGACAGAACACCACCAAAGGATGCGAATGCGAAGGAGTTAACGGTGTCCAAGTCGACTGACCGTGGAAATGCTACACACAGTACCATTCAAAGACCTTCTACAGCTTGTGCGAAGGGAGTTCATGACCGCCCCCCTGAAAGACGAAGTAACAAAAGATACCTCGGAGAACGCAAGGTTGCCAGTCCAGCACCTATGGATCGGCGGAGATCCCCCATGGGTAGGACTTCAAATGGTGATGGTGTTTCGCCTCTGCGTGGTAAAGGCGCCATTCACCACGGTCCAATGACTCTGCCGTATGCACTTCCCATTCACGGTGGGGGCAATGACTACAGCCCAGCGGATTTGTTAGAATGGCTAGACAGGACGAACGTCTCTACCGACACTCGTGATATTTTGGATGCCATTGCTTTTGCGATTGCGAAAAATCCCTCATCGTGGGGGGAAGTGTTTAACCGCCTTCTCGTTCTGTTAGAGAGGCTCATCCCCGACTCGTGCGAGCCAAGTCATACGGTACGTTTTCTTGCTCTTAAGGTGCTTCATACAGTGGTGGGAAGTGGAGTCCTCCGTCAGGCTGTGAATCGATCTCTAAAGCGTATACTTCTTCTTGTGCGCGCGGGGATTGATGATGTGTTCCCAGAGGTTCATATGGATGCTGCGGCAGTCCTTCATTTGATTATCAACAGCGGGTTGTACTCAACTGATCATCTCCTCAACGCTGTCGCTATGACTTTGGACACGTGGTTGCGGAGCAATAAGGTGGGTTACAGCAGCAGGGGTTGGTTGACGATGTTAGAAGCCATTAAACATATTTTCTTTCAACTTGGATGCTCAGCCGTGCTAGTTCCGTGTGCCTTCAAGGAATATGCAGAACTGAAAGATACCACCCCGGGTGTTGTGAGCGAACCAGTTCTCCACCGCGTTTGCAGTACTGTGGTGTCTGCCGTTCATCATAGCGTCCCTGAAGTGCGTTTAACAGCGGTTGTTGCTTGTGTTGCTATTTGGATGACATTTGACACTGCTGCATTGCCTTATTTTGTTGATCTCACAGCAAGCCAACGGAAACTTATTTCAATGTACTTCACAAAGTTGGCCGATGTTCCTGTGGATGATTTGAAGATTACAAATACTGAACGCGACATGACGAGTGATATGCGTGCAGCCGGACTGCCATATGCCACTCACCTGTAAAGTTACACCTTCAACAAACGTACTGCATTTAGATTTATAGAATGGTAAATCCATAGAAGAAAGACAATGCCATGTGGCACTTGCTGCGTCGCGGCTGCTTTGACAGAAGATGTGACCACATTCATCTAATGCTTTTTCCTGGAACAAAACTCTCCGACTTATCGGCTGCTTTCGCACTAACTGCACGTACAACTGACTGGTATTTTTCGAAGTCTCTGTTTACTATTTGCATCACTCGTTGTGCTCCCAAGGTGTTGCTTCTTGCTATTCCTCTCCTTTCTATTCTTGTGTGTGTGTGTTTTACGTGCGTTACCATTTGGCGGTGATGTCCATCTAGAGAGAGAGGAGAGACGCAACGAATAGTGACACCGTAAGCGTTTTTTTTTTAAAAGGAAAGAAAGAAAAACTTCATTCTTGATATTTAGATAATATATTAAACCGTTACATTTACGTAAATTGAGGGCGCGAATTCAACAGGGGTAACAGAGGACATACTCAAATGTCTTTTCTTGTGTATGCCGTTGATGGTGCCGACCGACTGACACTCCTCGGACCTCCAACACCCGAGGGCCCAAATCTTAAGCAAGTGGCATTAAGTTACATTCAAGCACCGAAGGTGGCGAAGCGGAACGCCACTGGTGAGTTCGGTTCTGAGGATCCCTGTGCGTTTGAGGCGGTGGAGTTGATTCGTAATACATTTATTGGTAAGCCCGTAAAATTTTCGGAGGACTATGTAATTGACGTATTGCAAAGGCGAGCAGGGAGATTAACACTTGTTGACGGGGAAGATGCATCAATCCTACTGTTGCGCAATGGCCTTGCCACCGTCCCTGAACGCATTCCCCAACGCATGGACAAGGAACTGTTTGCAAAGTACACCAAACTCATGAGCGAAGCGAAGGCGGCGAAGAAGGGTATTTTTGCCCCTTCTGCCTCAAGCCGCGTGCGCACGCTCACTGACTTGAGCCCAGAGGAGAAGATAAAACTTGCAGAAAAACTAAAAGGAAAGGAGGCTCTGGTGCGCCTTGAGCATGTGCTGCTTCCAACTGTCCTTGTTGTATCAGGAGGGGATTTTGGCGATGCACAGGTTACTGTGCACATGCCGGGCGTTACGGTGAAGGACCCCGACTGTGAAACTGTATCTCGTGAAAGCCGATACCACGTGGAACGATTTTTACTGCACCGGAGAGTGAAAATCCTCTTTGAGGGTGCCGATGGTTACGGAAACATTCTCGGTTCCGTCACTTCGTCAAAAGGTTGCTTCCAACAGGAACTGCTTTCTCGCGGGTTGGTGAAGCTTAACGGCAATACGCTGGGGAGCACGAAGTTTGCCGCTGATATGGAAACTGCTGAGAAGGAGGCTCGTGAGAAGTGCGTAGGGATGTGGAAAAATCGTGGTGAATCCGGTGCTAGAGTCCCTCTCAAAGTGGTTGGTGGGGCCGGTGTTTCTACCGCAGCTGCAACGGGAGGTAGCAGTGCTTTGCCAGTTTCCAACGCCGCCACTGCAGCTACGGTGGTATATAAAGGGCCCACACAATTTACCGCCTCAATCGTTCAGATTATCACCGGTGACACACTTGGTGTGCGACACGAGGAAAGCGGAGAACTGATCCGTGTGTCACTTGCCGGCGTGCGTTCTAGCAAAAATATCACTCGAGAACAAGATGGGCGATCCCCCGAAACTCGTGTCACTTACGGTGATTATGAGTGGGAGGCCCGTGAGTTCCTGCGGGTGCATTTTGCTGGCAAGCGGGTAACAGTAAAGGTTGAGTACTGCCGCCAAATTGCTGAAACGGGAGAAGTTCGACCAGTGGCTCTGATTACCGTTCTCGAAACAGGGGAGAATGTGGGTTCGGCGTTGCTTGAGACTGGTTATGTTAACTTCTTCCTCGGCAGAAATGATATATGTTCAGCGGCGGCAGAGTTACAATGCGCCAGCGAAAGGGCGGAAGCAAAAGGTGTTGGTGTACATGGTAAGGCCCCGGCCCCGGTAGTGAAGGTACTCGAGTTGGTTCACTTAGGGAGTGCGCGTGGAAAGTACTACCTGAGCTTTCTTCAGCGTGGGATGCAAGGAAATCGGCCACCGGTGCTGAAGGGCATCGTCGATGTTGTAATTGGTGGCAGCTCCCTTCGCGTGTTTGTCCCGAGGGAACACTTTCAGATACCGGTGAAGGTGGCTGGTATAATCACACCCATGGGAGCAGCTGGTGGATCATCGGAAGGCGGTGAACCGTTCGCTGAGGAGTCCAAAAGATTTGCCGTAGACAAACTTCAACACATGGAGGTTGGCATTCAGGTGCACGCAGCGGACAAGGTGGGGAACTTCATTTCGTCAGTGACGCTCCCTGATGGCACTAATTTTGCTGTGGCTATGGTGGAGATGGGTTTTGCAACCGTTGCGAATGCCGATCGCCTCCCGCACAATCAACAGCTTCTCGAGGCTGAGGCGAAAGCGAAGGCGGAGAAGAGAAACATCTGGTCAAATAACTCATCCGTCCCCCAACGTGCCGCAAAGCTCGAAGCACAGAAAATTCGGACAGGTCCCATATGTTACACCTCATCGAGTGGTCCCAAGGCCGAGTTCCAGCAGTACATGCTTTCCGAGGTTGGTGAGAATGGTTATTCCGTTTACTTGCAGGAGGCAACTGAGGATGTTGAGAAGAAATTGTTCATGATGCAGGACCTTCTCGGGCAGATTTCTTCCAGTAGCACGGAATACAAGCCAAAGAAGGGTGAGCTCGTGGCTGCACTGTACAAGACAGACAAAACATGGAATAGGGCCAAGGTGGTCCAAGTCAGCAAGAAGGACCCAACTGTCACGGTTTGTTTCGTTGATTTCGGAACAAAGTCAGAGATTCGTTTGAAGGATGTTCGTGCGATACCGCGTGGACCAGAGTTTGCCATCGCGCGCGATTCAGCCCCACTTGCTCGCCTTGTGAGACTCGCGTTCCTGAAGTCAAAGATTCATACTGAAGCATACATTGACTACGCTTGTGACATCGCTTACGAGTACACGGATGGACCTGTTGTTGCTAAGGAGGTTTATCAGGACCCTGAGGGTAATGTTTACTGCATTGTAAGTACAAGTGAGAATTCGAATTCCCTCAGTGAGGTGCTGCTTCAGCGGGGTGCTGCGGTGCTCGATCGGGCTGCGGAAAGTGTTGATCCTGAAGGGCATAAGCGCCACGTTACTGCGCAGAATGTTGCAAGGAAAGGCCACAAGGGGATGTGGCAATATGGTGATATTGATAACGAAAGCGACGAGGATAACTGATTTTTTCCCCTCCTCCTCCCCTCTCGTATCTGGTGGTTTGACAAATTATTGAATGAGACACCAACGAGGGGTGAAGCGTAGGACGTGTTAACGACGGGGAAACTTTATTTGGATTCCTGGGTGTCTTTTTTTTTTTCTTCTTTTTCTTTCTGTACCCTTGTCACATTTTTTTTTCGCATATCTTTGTGAAGGAGTCTGGTCACGCCTTCACAGAAGTTTTCGGATACGTGCACGGATAACTCTAATTTGTTTCCCTTCCCTTTTCAATTATTTGTGGAGCTACTATACCTTGAAGTGCGCTCCTATTCTGCGGGGAGGGATTTTTTTTTTTTTT
>NW_027124936.1:36612-38318 GCF_001457755.1 Trypanosoma equiperdum
CGCACATTTTGTGCTCTCGGCCCCTTTCCTATACCTTTGTTAAAAAAAATATGAAGGGGGGATATTGCATGAATTGTATCAAACGGTGAAGAAAACATATTTTTTGAAATATGCTTTCTTGATTCTTTCTTTGTCTTTATTTATTTTTTTGATTTGCTGTAGCGAAGAGGTATCTTTGTGAAGGAGAAGGAAACATTGTTGTGCCTTTTTTTTTCGTAGTTGATCGAGCAAAAATCGTTCGAAAAGATAGAAATTACATGTCTGCAATCCCTTACTTGCAAAAACAACTTCATGAGCTTACGACGTGCCCGCCAGCAGGGTTTCGTATAGAGTCGGAAGATATTTATGTGTGGACCGTTTGGTTTACTGGACCTCAGGAAACTCCTTACGCCCCTGGTGTTTACCGTGCTGAGCTGCGGTTCCCCAAAGACTTCCCGATGGAGCCCCCAACCTTTAAAATGTTGTCAAGCATTTGGCACCCGAATGTTTATCCCGATGGTCGTGTGTGCATTTCTATTCTTCATCCACCCGGAGAGGATGAGATGAACAAAGAGGAGACTGCCATGATGCGGTGGACGCCAATTCAGACTATACGGTCCGTACTTCTTTCTGTTGTTTCACTTTTTAGCGACCCCGATCCCAAGGACGCCGGGGCCCCGGCCAATGTTGAAGCCTTAGTGCAATACCGCAAGAACCGTGAAGAGTTCAATGAGCACTGCCGTCGGCTAGCAAACAAGTCGCTGTCGGAGCTTCCGGAAGATTTTGTGCCCATTCCTCAAGAGGAACCACCCGAGCGACCTACAAACTACGCTGCCTCCATAGCAATGGGGTATGATGACGACTACGAGGTGGTGGTGTGCGATGCTCAAAATAAGTTTCCTGACGAATTGAGGCAAGTACGGGAAATGGCTCTTGCACCTGATAAGTCTGATGCTGAACTTATTGATATGCTCATTAAAGTGAAGGGTGACGTGGCAACTCTAATGGAGGCATTGATGTAGCCGTATTTGTTTACGCAGACATGAGCTGCGTGACAGAAGAAGTGTTCGTGCAGAGCAAGGGTACAGAGCGGAAATAAATTGTGTATATGTATGAGGATATATATATATATATATATATTTGTGTGTGTGTGTGTGTGTGTGTAACATAATGGTGCAGGGATGTAACAGATAAAAGGGAAAGCAATAAGAAGGTAAAAAAGAAAAAAAAATAAAAAAAATAGGTGATGTGGGGAAAGGTGAGAGATGTTGGAGGAAAACAATGTCAAACAGTAGTTTCACTATTGTGACCAAAGTGCACATAACCTGTTCACTCATCCCTTGTAACCTTCTTCAACTTATTGTTGCAATAGCGCTGAACGGGCGGGAGCTTCTCACGTTTCCGTTTTTAGGGCTATGACGTTATCTCAACACTCACAACCCTAAAATCACCGGGTACTTCTACCACCTTCTTCCCGTTTCCTCTTTTTTTTTGTTTTTACTGATGTGACGCCATCATCATTTTTCCTGTTCAAGAAATGAAGACTCTGACAATTGCTGGTTCTTTTTTTGAGGTCTTTTTTTTTTTTGTGTTTCCTTTTGCGCACACGCGGAAGATGACGTCTTTTGAAGCGATGAGCGGAAAGGAGGGGGAAAAAGAAGGTGGGATGCAACGGATGAGATGCGAAATAAATAAATATAAATATAAATATAAATATATATATATAT
>NW_027124936.1:38358-43559 GCF_001457755.1 Trypanosoma equiperdum
TATCAGAGGTATTACGTTGACCCAATTGTCAGTACAGAGTGAGGGACAATAAGTGAAGGTTGCGGTTTTTTTTCTTAAAAGTTTCGTACTCATATTTTACTTTCCCCCCCTCCCCACACCTTTATGTCAATATCTGCACGTGTGTGCTTAAATGAAACAGAGCGGGCTTGGAAGAAAAGGATAATGTGGAGACAGGGGTAAGGTAGAAATACTGGTATGTGTGAAAGTGCTGGTGCGTAGACTGAGAAAAATGTGCAAAACATAAAGTAATGAGGGAGTAAAGAGATGATGGATTGTTAGGAAGATCCGGGGAGAACGCAACTTAGAGAACAGGAAAAATAAATATAAATAAATATATGTATTCGATGTGTGAGGAGGTGTGAAATGGTTTCATTCGCCTGTCAAATATAGTTTGAGTTGATTCTTTCCCCCCTCTCCTTCTACTCGTTGCTGATTTTGATGACAATTTTTTAAGTTTTAACTTTCTTACTCCGCCTTCTCCCCCTCGTCATTGGTGCCGCTTCCGTTGGAGCGGTGTGCAACACTTTCGTGTAAGCCAGTTTGCGCGGATGTTAACTATCCCACTACCTTTGTCCCTTGTTTATTTTCGCACTGTACTCCTCATTACTGCGTTTCCTTGCAATTATTTCGCCTGCGCGAACGACACCGAACGTCTTCCCCCCTTTTTTCTTTGCCTTCGCACAGCTTCACGCATGTCACAAAGATCGAGGAAAGTTCCCACGGAAGGTGGTGTTTTATCTGTTAACAGCGGAAGCGGTCTTGCAATATGGAACGAATTACAGATACAACAGGAAAATTGGGGCGGTAATTTGGGTTTGCCGGCGAGGGAGCCTGGTGCCGTAGTGGAACTCGCCAGCACAGAAGGGAAAATTGTAGTGTCGACCGATCCGGAGCAGCGTAACATTTTCAAGGAGTGTATTTTGGGTTTGAGTGGTTCTGTAGGGGATATCACGTGTACAGATTTCGAGGTGAATTGGAAGCGACCGGTGGAGATATTCGCTCCGTTTCGCCCTCTAGTGCACCGTAATGTGACTCCCTTTTTTGATCCGTACGATACGGAGCGGGTGATTGGTAGTAGGGTTCCAGCTATGACGTCTCCTTCACGAAGGGCGGATTCAAAATCAAGTGCGGCAGCAATTCCTTTGCACATTCAGTTCCCTGAGATTGTGACGACCGCAGAGTTTCCCACTCCTGAAGCCCCTGCCACTGAATCACTGGCTTTCTCTGAGGAGGGGGTTGTTGGGCAATACCGCAAGGTACAACCTCTAACGCAGGCTTATGATGTCGGCCTTGAATTGGGTTGCGCAGCAACGCCTGCGGAGGCTTGCGGGTCGCGCTACAGCACGGACCTTCGCCGCCGGCTTAACCAAGCGGATGCTATTTCTCGCTTGTCAGAACCTCCACCGTTTGTGATGGACGCTTTCAACACTGCAATCCGATTTGTTGAGAGTGAACAGAACATCTTAACGAAGGGGAACTACTTGTGGGAGCTGATCCACCCACATGCCCCAGGGACGTGCCACCCGGTTTACAACCCATATGGAAAATACGTTGTTCGACTTTTCATTGACGGCTACTTTCGTCAAGTGCCGATTGATGACTATCTCCCCGTGGATGCTCTTGGTCGGCCATTTTTCAGCGTTACGGCGCAAAAAGAAATTTGGCCGGCACTCATCGCGAAGGCTCTCTTCGTGGCTTTGGGCCCAAACAGACATTTACTCTTTACTGACTCGGAGGCCATCATCGCATGTTTGTTAGGTGAATGGGTGCCGCAGCGTATTAACCCTCGAACTCAACCCGCAACGGCATGTGCACTGTTATTGAATGCCCGAAAAGATCAGTTGTACAACGACAGTGACGCGACGCACTTCTCGGCGTCCCAGGTGCTCACTCCGGACAAGGATAAGGGTGTTTCAGTGAGCACACAAGAACAGTGTAACACATCTCCTTGGGTGGATAACCAAATTAATGAGAGACCGGCTAGCCAAAGTAAGCGGGCGTCAAGACTGGAGACATCCTTTGCAAACGGCGCGAACAGTCCCTTGAGTTACGACATATCGGTTACTAACGTTCCAGCCGTTCCTGAGACTCCGGTTATTTGTGCTGTTGGAGTTCTGCCACATGACATGCGGAAATTGTACGTAATACACAAAGTAGTTGTTTTTCGGGATACCCTGGCCCTGAAAATTTCGACGAACCCACCATCAAGCATTATAGAACCGAAGGAGCTCACACTAGATAATAAAGACGAGGCAGTGCAGGGCTTGCTGCACCATCCATCTTGCGGTGATTTGGATCAAAGGGGAACCGGTTGGGCGGCATCTCAAGAATCAGCGGTGGCGTCATCCGCGTTTTGGGTCACCTTTGAGGAATTGGCAGAGTCACTAGACATAATAATTTGGCGGCAACTAGGTCAAGAGAGTCCATTTACATTTAATAGTCGAATTACCTATACAGATACTTCAAGTCATCCCAGGAAAAAGGGTGCCGCTTCTGCTGCAGCCGCTGCAACTACTGTGGCACGACAGACTGTCGTTCGGTGGATGCACATATCATCCAAAGCCCCAGAGCAGATTGCCATTGTTAATCTTGGGGGAAGCGCATCATGTCGTGCTGCAAGTGCTGTAATTGGTTCTCCCACCCCTTCTTTATTGGCTGCGGCGCACCAAACTCCGGCGCTGTCGATGATGGGGAGCGAATCGAGCCAGCTGAAAGCATTATCGGGAGAAGGGAGGGAGGTGCATCTCGATTTGTACAGGTGGGATCGAGGTGATGTGTTATGTCGTGCGGCCTCTTTTGCGTGCGAACCGAGTAGGCTAGAATGCATGCTCCACACTGTACCGGCCGGTTCACATGTGTTTCGCGTGACGGTTGTTGGACTAGAACCCCAGGAAGTAGTGGGCCTGTTTTCGACACGGAATTTTATACTAGGAGACGAAAAGGAAGCTCTTCGCTCAGCTAATATATTCAAAATGAGTGATGCAGGTGCTCATCCCGGGGTGGAAAAACCCAATGAAGAAGTTATATGGTTTAAGCACCGCTTTGCGGTGAAGGAACCAACAATTGTCTCCTTTGTTTTGAGCACGCTCGAAAGCGGTGAAGAGCTTTCGATGTACCGAGATATGCCCGGGGCTAGCGGGAAAGAGTCGAAGGGAGTTAAAACGCGCAACACAAACGTAAGGTTACATTCAAAGGAGGCTGCCGAGGGTTCCCCCCCGCGGGGGGCGCACGCAGAAATTATACCGTACTGCAACGTTTTGTTGGTGGATTTGGACGCGGGTACTTCAAAGCGTGGGGCGGTAGGCCATCTCGTGCGGCAGCGTATTGAACCCAATCAGAGGGGATATCTTGTTATGGCCTATGCGTTGGTTGAGGCGGACTCCATCTCATTTTCGTTGAAACCGGCAGATTTGTGTGCCGACTCTCCTTTAGAATATGGCTCGCCACGTGAGAAGGAAACCAATGGTCTCTCTCCATGCGGCGACAAAGGCCCCTTAACCCCCTTTGGAGTGAGACCGCATCTCTTTTCAAAGGGATGGTGGCGGCTTGTGGTGCTTTCTAGCGTTCCATTAGATTCATACAGGGCAATACCCAAAGACACGTGGTCGTTTGCTGAAAAGGGGCAACTTAAGCAAGGATCTAACGCCCTGCTCTTTTCCTACGCATGCACCGTGTCGGATCGTACGGATATTACTTTACTTCTTGATGTTCACTCACAGAGACCCATTCCGTTTCATATCAAAATATTTCGTGCCGGTGTTGAAGGTCCACCAGTGTTTGTCTCCGAGGAGTGTGTTAACCACCTCTTTGTCCCACACGTTGCTGTGGACGTTCCTGAAAAGGTGAAAAACGTCGCGTATATTATCGAGGCGTGGTTAGATAAGGAGAAGGTGGAGGAGTGGGAGCGTATGCGTCGTCTGTCTCAGGAGTTAAAGTTTCTACTTGCGGCTGAAGCAGCCAGAGTGAAGGCGGAAATGAAGCAACAGAAGGAGCTTCAGGAGTATCATGAGGATCCTCGTGCTTTTAAAGAACGTCTTTTGAATCAAGAGATGGGACCGGTCGAGAACCTTGTTCCGACTCCTTTAAGGGAACAAATGTCAGTGTCGTCTAAAAAAGGTCGACCATCTGTAGATAAGCGCAGGACGCTGAGTAACGCTGCGCCCAGTAGGCAAACGATTGTGAGGACCTCTGTAACACCCTCCACGCCAGCCAGTGCCGTCGCCGTCCACATCGATTCTATTGATCCTGAGCTTGTGGTAACTTATGACCTCAGGCTCTATTTTTCCGCAAAAACTGATGTCAAGTGTGTGGCCACTGGTAAGGATCCTCTGACGACTATGCGGGGCCTTTGGGTTCCACCAATTGATCCTCTTTTTGGGGAAGCCCCTCCGCTCTCCGGTGGTCGCTCGGGAGGGCAGCGTGGGAAGCAGAAGGATTCTTCTCCATCTCCTGAAGAATTATACAAGGCGGATCAGGGCCGTTTGAGCCGTCAAAATTTTCTTGAAAATCCCAGGAACCTCCTTTTTCCATATCTTCCACAGGGTGAAAAGATACGAGGGGTTGAGGAGAGCGCGCCGAACGCATTAGCAAGCACCCCTTCCATAGCGTTAGTGGTTGGGGTAGAGGATGAGCCCAACTTTTTGCATGCCCCTATTTTGGATGAATCAGCCCATCGTGTTCAACATTTCTCTCTGTACGCTACGGAAGTGGTACCACCAACGCACGGTTCACCAACGCAGAGCGCTTCCGGTGTTCCTTTTCTGCGAACTCGGTCCCCCAACGGCCGAATTGCACCGCCAACCTTTGGGAACAATCCGCCTCCGACGGATGATGACGCTCTTGCAATTGAACTGAAGACGCCGGTAAACGAAGTGTGTTTGTGGCTTGGTGAGGAACTCAGGCGGCAAGAGGAAAGACGTGCGGAATGCAGAAATGGAATAAAAACCCTAATGCGCGAATATTGGGAAACTCGAAAACCCGGAGCCGCAGTACTGGCGCTTCCCCATGCGAGGGAAGATGAGGGCAACAAACGACCGAGACCACGCTCGAAGATGTCGAGCTAAATGTATGTGGTTGGGAAAAGTTTACCGATTTGTGACACCTTTTTTCCCTTTTCTTTTTATTTTTAGACCGGTGGAAGCGTGCCATCGTACAACAGCGTCGCTATTATTATTATTATT
>NW_027124936.1:43578-44527 GCF_001457755.1 Trypanosoma equiperdum
TGTGTGCGTAGGTGTGTGCCTGCTTGTTTTTGTTATATTCTTCCTTTTTCCCTCCCCGCTAATGTGAACAGCAGGTGACTCGTATACAATGTAATTTAGTGACTCGCGTTCGCACGCATTTCAATTGGAGGTATGTGAACTTTTTTTTTTGTTCAGCCTCCTTTTTTTTTTGTTGCAGTGCACTCGTTGAGATGATTTGCTCGTGCGTTCATTACGTGTCATAAATATACGTGCATCTGTCTGTTTATATTTGTGCATTTGTAAGAAGTATTGTATCTGTTGTTGGTATGTAACGTGTTGCACGGCGTCGGCAACTCATTTCCCCCCCTTTATTCTTTTATGCTTCTGCGCTTTTAATTCTCCCATTTTTCTTTTTCTTTACGTATGTGTCTATTTCCTCATCCCCTTTCTGCAACCATACTGCGGTAACGGGAACAATAGGACTTTAGGAGACAAAAAGAGAAAATAAAGCCACACAACGGGTAAGTGTGAAGGAAGGGAAACAACAGAAGAGTAAAAAACAAAGGAAGTGAAAACGAAGCAAGGAGAAATAAAAGAAAGGTCAGCGAAAATTGGGAAAAAAGTGCAAAAAAAGAAAAGGAATTAGAAAGCCCCCAAACAAAAACATACGTTTATAGAAACAGCACCTATCAAGGAAAGTTAGAAGGAAGGAAATCCGTCCAAAAAGAAAAAAAAGAGGTTGGTGCCAGTGACCGCAATCATAATCGCTTTTTGATCTCTCAAGGACTTTCCACAGGAGGAAAGGGAAAGGAGGAGAGAAAAGCACATCAGTTTGCGAGTTTCTTGCATAGCGTAGAAACAGAGAGAACGAGAAAAGTGTTTCTGTCCCTAGTGATTTAAATAAGAGGAAGTTGACGCAAAGGGAGGAAACCAAGAGGAAGTGTAAAAGAGAGAGAGACGGAGGAGAATATATATATATATATATATA
>NW_027124936.1:44544-47801 GCF_001457755.1 Trypanosoma equiperdum
TGTGTTTTTGTTTTTGAACTTTATTTTCCCATATTCGATAACCGGCGCGATTGTTTGATAAATCACTTCTGTCGTTGTGTTGATTGATTTGAATCCCTTGAAAAGTATTGAACCCGGAAACATCCGTCGGTTTCTCTGCACAGAGCTGTACGCCTTGTGCTGAAAAGCCGCAGACATTCAACCATAGGTATCCACTTCAACCCGAGCTTGTGCATCCTCCACGTGAGTAATGGACAGCATCACTGCAAACGATTACGATACGGAGTCAATGAAAGGTTTGTACAATGTCACACTCGAGGTTACAAAGTCCCCCTCCGGGGTCCATAGTGACAACAATGGTGACGCCGATGAGGCAGAAACCAATAAAGGCTACAAAAATGTCAATCCAGATTGTGTGAATGCATTAGCCGCCAATAACTCTCGCAAGCAGGAGGAGAAGTACCTCGCGATGTTTAACGATTTTAATTCACACAATCTACTCGATGTCCCAGATTCTGCGAGTCCGCCAAGATATCAACCAACTCTCTCAGGTGTGGATTACACCTTTTCCTACGTGGGGTCATCCCCCTTCGCCTCTGTTGTGCAAACAAACGATGCAGATGGTACCCCGGAAGGAAGAATGGAGCCGCTTTCAGACGCGTACCCTTCTGCTAACGGAAACGCACATCAGTCGTCGGCAAATGAACCGTCAAACAATGCGCCCTGCGTTTACGCCTCCATTGAAACATCTCCACTGCAAGGCCGTCGTCTTAATTTTCGAGCGTTTCTCACGAAGAAAACCGTCCCCACTTCGATTATGAAAGAGGGCCAGGCTGGAGTGTTTGTTGGGCAGCTTCCTTCCACTTACACGGAGGAGGATACTGCTGCGTTGCTACGGGCGATTGGTGACGACGCGGGTGTACCAGTTCACGTACGAGACGTGAAGAGTCACAACCAAAGCCGTACATGCGCCTTCGTAACAGTCAATCAAGGGGCTCTGCAGGTGCTACTTGGCTATTCGAAGCGTGTTTTGTGTGATTCCGTTTGCGTATGGGTTGTAGAACCTGAGAAGGCACAGTATCTGAAGGACTTTGTAGATGGATTGGTGCGGGAGCGATTGCGTGGCGTCCCGAAGGCAGCACTTGTGTTGGAACAACTCACACCGCAGTATGTAAGAGGGCAGGCTAGTGGCGGAAAGGAGTGGAAAGGTGCAAGTCCCCATGGAAGAGATGTTATGGGTCCTGTGGATGGTTTCTTTATGGCAATGCCCACTATGATAACTTCCACCGCTCCTCCACCACCGCCGCCCAATGGCTCCGAAGGCCAAGTTGTCGCAGGCACTCATATGCCGATGAGTGTTTTGATGCCTTCGTGGGGAGCCGTCCAGCAAACGGCGGGAAGACGACCCACCGCTGCTCCTAACGGGTCGCAGGTGGTGGGTGCATTTCCTGGTGCTAATATTTATGGTAATCCAGGTGCTTGCTTTATTGCGGTACCTCCACCAGGCCCTGTTGCGGCTCGTTCACAGCAAGTGAATCTTTGCGTGATGGCCCCGGGTACGGGCGCTATGCAACCGGTGCCATATGTAACAAATTATGCCGGTGGAAATATGTACGCCCAAGCCGCCACTGCTGGTAGTGCCCCTGCTACGGTAACTATGCAACAGGCGGGTACGAGTGCATCACCCGTGCAAGTTGGAATGGGTGGTTTCGGCCAGCAGGTTGCAGGTGGCTCTACCGTATATTTGCAATCCGTCCCACCTTATGCGTTACATCAGGTATTGCAGCAGCCGCAACAATAGGGGGAAAGTGTGCGTGTGAGTAAAAACCTGCCCTTCGTCCTTTCGACTCATGTTTGCGTATATAAATATATATATATATATTTATTTATATATGTGTGTGTGTTTGCGACATTTGATGGTGGAAACTATTTTGACACGAAACGCTTTTCTTTTCTTGACTGTATATTTACGTGATCGTACACCACTTCTTGTGCTTTTGTTTTTGTTTTTCTTGTTATTTATGATTCGAACAGTATTTGGGAAAGTTTGTTGGTTTGTTTGTTTTTTGTCGATATTGCTTTTTGGGAGTATTTTTGTTTTTTTTTTGTAGAAGATGATACTAATGCTAAACACAAGGGATATTTGTAAATACAGCAAAGATATGAAGTCGAAACAATAACAAAGAAAAAAAGCTTTAAAAAAAAATCACTCTACCAGCGTGAGCATCTTACAGAGTTTGGAGCAGTCGTAAATTTCCTCTTTTATTTGGTTGATCAAATCATTTGTCCTTTTTTTTTCTTTGTATCACTTCTATTTTTTCTTTATTTCTCGTTGAAAGAGGACAGAGACGAGAGGAATTCGCTGCTCTAATGATGTTGGGTGACTCAAAGGAATTGTGATTTCTTTTTTTTTTTCCTTTTTTCCTTTTTTTTTCTTCGTTACCTTATTTGAATGGGAAAGGGAGGGAAAGGATGAGCGTTTGAAATGAAGGAGAGTTGAGTCTGACTCCCCCATTCCTTCAAAATATTATTTAAAAAAAATGACAAATAATATTTAATAACTAATATACGATAAAGTGAAGAAAAAAATGGGGATAATTTTTTTTTTTTATTTAAAACAAAGTCAAGAAAGAAAAAAAGAAGGAAAGAAAATATCGACAATAGTGAACACGCTGCCTGTCGATTTTTTTTTCTTTCCTTCTTTTTTTTCTTTTCTTTCATTTTCCTATTTTCTTGTGTGGGATTTGTGACGGTGGGGACATCACCCCAACTATGGGAACCGTGGGATATAATTTGGGAAGTGAAATAAATAAATAAATGGAAAAACTCATCGCACTGTTGTGGATAAAAACAATACCAATGGAGTGAATGAGTAAATTGAAAAAAAAATCAGATTTAAATAAATAAACAAAGGAATGGGGGAAAATGAAATTAAAATAAGGGAAAAAACAAAAATCATCCCGACAGCGCTTGAGTGGGTGAAGACGAAGTTAAAGCATAATTAATGGGAGAAGGGAAGAGGGAAAAAATCAATGGCGTACGGAATATATAAATAAATTTAATATGTAAGTTGTAAGATGATATATAAATAAACAAATATATATATATATTAACACATACAAAAAAGGGCAAACGTAAAGTGAGGGGTATGTGTATGTTTTGTATACGTGGAGTGCGGTAGCTTTGGAATGAACGAGAGGGAAAAGGAAAACAAGAAGCGAGTCGGTGGGTGTACACAACAACAATATAAAAGAGAAATAATAATAATAATAATAATA
>NW_027124936.1:47813-48897 GCF_001457755.1 Trypanosoma equiperdum
TTGTATAAATATGATAGAAAGTGTGATGAAAGGGAAGTGGTGCTGGTGCTTATTCGTTTAGGTTTTTCTTTTCTCTAAAAGTTTTCCACTTGTTTGGTTTTGTAAACTCAATGATGCACATAATTGAAGTGTGACAACAGTTTTGAGCCGGTTATCTTTTTTTTTTGTTTTGCACGCTAGTGGAGGAAAAGAAATTGAGGACAAGAATATGAAAGTTTCACACAAATACACAAATAAATAGTTAAAGCGCGCACATTTACAAAAAAATATGAGAGAAGGAAGCCCTGTCCTCAATTGTTATCTTTATTATTATTGTTATTATTATTTTTTTCCCCCTTAGCGTTGCTTTCTCATGTCTTCTCTTTTTTTCTTTTTTACTCTTTTTACTTTTTTTTACTTTTTTTTTTAAAAAAATATTTTACTTCTTCATTGTATTTGCCTCTGTTCGTTCACACCTTTCTTTTACTTTTTTTTTTCTCCCCGTTCGTGTTTTTTTTTTTTTGACTGCTTACGCTTTCCTTTGTTTTTGTTTTTTGTTATATTATTTTGGTTGAACGTATAACTTCTTCGCGTTGTCGTATACCATATGACCAGAAGAAAGGAGAATTAAAGGAAAAAAGAAAAAGAAAAAGAAAACAAAAATAAAAGAAAAGAAAGGACGCTTTCATTTTTTTTTTCCCCTTTCCTTTTCTTTTGCAATCCCTTTTTTCTTTTCTTTTCTCTTTCCTTTTTTTTCTTTGCGTGTGTTTTTTTTTTTTTTACATTTCCCTCACATTTTAAGAGATGAGAGAAGGAACGAGTTAGTGATGTAATATGAAAAAAGAGGAAAAAAGAAAACAATATTGACGAGAGGATATATATATATATATATATGCTTTGAATGAAAAAAAAATAAAGTAATGATTAAAAAATCACTGATTTTATTATTACTATTATTATTACTGTTATTATTATTATTACTCATATCAGCTTACTCATAGTTGTCGTTGACTGTGTTTTGTTTCTTATTATTTTTATTTCCGTGCTTCTTTTCGGTTTATTTCCGTTTGGTACACTTTTGGACCAATGGAAGAAAAAAAAAAAA
>NW_027124936.1:48907-49246 GCF_001457755.1 Trypanosoma equiperdum
GAGAGAATTTCTCACTCTTTGTTTATTTTACTTTCCTTACTTTTTCTCTTTTTCTTTTTTTTTCTCAAATTTTTTTGTTAAAATTCTTTTCTTTCTGTCGTTGTGTTCCCATGAAACCGTGTTGGTAACACTGACAAAGAAAGAAAGGGGATTATTTTATATTTACCAGGGAGAAAAAGAAAAAAAAAAAGGTAAATAACAATGAAGCAACAGATGAAAACAGAAGCAACAAAATATAGATAAAAAGAAGGAAAAAAGAAAAAGAAAAAAAGGAGAAGAAAAAAAAAGAGAAAGAACTTTTAGGACAAAACATGAAACAAAGCAAAAAAAAAAAGAAAA
>NW_027124936.1:49292-49744 GCF_001457755.1 Trypanosoma equiperdum
GAAAGAAAGGAAAAGGAAAAGGAAAAGAAAAAGAAAAAATGAAAAAAAAAAGAAAAACACGTTTGTATTTAATAATGGGGAAATGGAGTCCCTTTCTTTTCATTTCATTTCTTTCCTTCTTTATTCTCTCTCACATAGATGGACAGTACGAGATATGCATTCACAGCAAACCAAAAAAATAAATAAATAAATAAAACAACCACTAATGATAATAATAACAGCGACAGCTAAATATATTAGTTTATGTTGCTTTTTTTCTTTTTTCTTTTTTCTTTTTTGTTTTTAACACTTTCACTCACTCTTTCACTTTTCCTCTTGTGTTATATATTTTTACATTTTTATATTTTGAAATTTTTTTTTTTAAAAAATGCGCGGGCCCCCCCTTTTATTAAAGTTCCACCCCCCATTTCCCTTTCCACTGGCCTTCTTTTTTTTTTTTTATCTTTTTTTTT
>NW_027124936.1:49769-50083 GCF_001457755.1 Trypanosoma equiperdum
AAAAAAAAGCAACAACAGCAACGACAAAAAGAGAGAAGTGAAGGAATGAAAATGAAAATGAAATAAAAGGAGGTGCGTGTGTTGGGGGTTTGGGGGAGGGAAAATGAAATTTCAGTTTTTGGGCCCGTGCTTCACCTCAAACAAAAATAAAAAATAAAAAAGAATAATAATAATAATAACAACAACAACTATTATTATTACTGTTAAAAAAAGGAGAATTTTTTTCTTTTTTGGAGAGATGGAAGGAAGGGAAAATATTTTTGTGTTTGATGTTTGTGGGTGTGTGCGTTTTGATGTTCTTATGTCGTTTTTTT
>NW_027124936.1:50093-50529 GCF_001457755.1 Trypanosoma equiperdum
TTTTGTATACTTATTTATGTAATGGAAGTGGAGAGGAAAAGAATGAGGAGAGAGGTGAATAAAATAAAAATAATAAAAAAAATAAAAGTAATAACACAACGTTATATCAAATGCAATGGAAGAGAGAAACAAGAGGAAGGGGGAAAAAAATGAAAAAAAAAAGGAAACACACATTTTTTGAACATGCACTTGAACGCTTGAATGAATAAGCGGATGTATGAATACAAATTAAAGAAAAAAAAACAGGTGGAGTATATGAAAAATATGAATGGAGAAAATGAAAGACATGTTGAATTCGTTGAATTGTATTTGGTTGAAATGAAATGAAAAGAGAAGAAAAGAAAAGATGTACGTATGAATGAATGGATGATTGAAAGCATTACATTGACGAAAGAAAGAAAAGAGAGAAAAGTATACGAGAAAAAACACACATACA
>NW_027124936.1:50547-52313 GCF_001457755.1 Trypanosoma equiperdum
CAAACAAACAAAAGAAAGTAAATATGTGATGGAGAGGCAGAACAAATTGAAGGAAATATTGCGAATGTTTCAGCAGAGAATAAAAACTGGAAAACAAAAAGAAAAAGGAAAAAGGAAAAAGAAAGAAAGAGAGGGAACGGAACAGCAATAGCACCCATACACACATACACAAACAGAAAAAAAAAAGAACAAAAGAAAAACAAAGGCAGAAACAAGAGCGATTAACAGAAACATTTTTTTTAAAAAAAAAGAGAAAGAAAGAAAGAAGGAAAGAGAAAGAAAATTTAAGTTGAAATTTTTATTTCTTTTCAACTTAAAACGTTTGTGGTGACGGCTGTGAAGGAAAGTAATAATAATGAGATGGATGATGGAGGGGAGCCCAACGTGGAGATGAAAAGAGCGTTTTATTTTGTTTTAATTTTTCCTTGAACACTGAAGGGGGAGGGAAGCTTCTTTTTTTTTTTTCACTTAAAAAAAAAAAAAATTAAAACTCTGCGAGAGCAGAGAAGAGGGGAGGTGTGGAGATCTTCTTTTTTTTCTTTTTATCTTTAAATAAGTATCAATTAGATAATGGAGGGACGAGTTTATTAATATAAATTCTGTAGAAGGATACAGAACGACAAACTAATTGAAATATGAAAGGAAAAAAAATGAAAATAATAACAATAATAATAATATTAAGGTAGGAGAAAGTCAGTTATTTACAAATTAATCAAACGTCTCACATGCACCTCACACATTGAAAGGAAGGAAAGTAAATAGATCAATTAATTAATTAATTCAAAGGCCGATGGAAGTGAAAGGAGTGAAGGAAAAAGAAAAATGAAATAAAATAACAAAGACAGAAAAAAGAAAAAGACCAAACAAAAGAAGTGGTGTTGCGTATATTTGTACCGAATGGGAAGCCAATGGCGCAAGGCGGTGAGTTGAAGGGGACTTTTTTTTTTTTGTGGAAGTTCCACCTTTTGCTCTTGCTTATTTTTTTTTTTTAAAAAAGAATTTAAATGCTTTTATTTTTCTTTTTTCTTTTTCTTCTTCTTTTTCGTTTTGTCACGCTGATATTATCAACTTCACCGTCCGTTTCGCTATTTTTGTTTTGTCTTCCTTCACTTCCTTTCCGTCAAAACGTTAAGCGGCAAAGCGAAAACAAAAAAAAGGTGTGGGGATGGGAGTGGGAAAAAAAAAATGGAAAATTTTCGTGAGAGTTTTTTTTTTGTGGGAGAATTATAATATTTGGTGGAAATTTTCTTTTTTCTTTTTGTTTTTTTTTAATTTTGTAAGTTGAACGAAACAAAAAATATATATTTCTATGGATGAAAATGCGCATACAAAAGCGCATCGTAATTTTGAAAATATGAGGGATAATAAAAAAGGATTAAAAAAAAAAGAGAAGAGAAGCGTAGGGAATAGCTACTTTTCTTTTTCTTTTTTATTTTATTTTTCGTTGTAACATTAAACTATTTGAAGAAACTAAAGCGATGGGAGGGGAATAAATAATAATAATAATAATGATAAGAGAGAAAGAGATATGGAGGAATAGATAAAAGATAAATTTTGCATTTTATGCGTATGTGTGAAGGAGATGGGAGAGGTGTGAAATATAAATTTATAAATAAAGGGAAATGGACCAAAAGGAGAGAGAGGGGTTGGAACAGAGGAGGAGGAGGAGGAGGAAAAAAAAAAGAAAGACAGGAAGAATAAAAATACAATTAAGAGGAAAACCTGAAGGATAGCAAAAAATATATCAACAAAGAAACAAAAAAAAA
>NW_027124936.1:52323-52583 GCF_001457755.1 Trypanosoma equiperdum
GCATGACATAATATGAACATGCAATACTTTGATGGATTTTTCTTTTTCTTTTTTTTTTCTTTGGAGGGAGAGGTGTATGGGAGTGGGGTTTGCCTATCTTTTTGTTTAGTTTTGTACGCCATTCCTTTTTATTTTTATTTTGTTATTTACTTATATTCATTTATATTGTTGTATTTTTCCATTTGTACGCCATATGCACGTGTGAGATACGCGCTCACATTTTTGGCTCCCACTTGTTAATTTCGTTCTTGTTTTTTTTT
>NW_027124936.1:52593-52801 GCF_001457755.1 Trypanosoma equiperdum
CGCCCTCTTTTCTTTTCTTTCCCTTTTTTTTTGTTTTTTGCATTTGTATTTGCATTTGTGTGACTCATGCTGCTGCTTTGAATATCACATTTTTTTTTTTTGTGAATCTGTAGAGTCGAAGACGGTGAGATGATGATATCAAAGCAAAAAAAAAAAGAAAAGGGAAAACAAAAAAAATGTTAATGAAAAAAATGTATTGAAAAAAAAA
>NW_027123180.1:0-990 GCF_001457755.1 Trypanosoma equiperdum
AACAACGCCGGCGACGAGATGGCGGTCGCAGCCACGATCTTATGCAAAGAAGCTGCATATCTCGCCGGACTAAGACAGCACCTCAAGCAAAAGAAAAAAGCCAAGCGACGGGAAACAGAAACAAATAAGAAGTTGGCAGGAAAGTGGCGGCTAGCGGCGGCGACAAGTAGCGACAACAGAAAGCGCTGTCTTTACATGGCGCTTGTGCACCATACTGATCAGCAGGCGGCTGCAGACGAAATACGCATTCAGCGGGAGACAGATGACATTGATGCCGCCTTCGAAATAGTTGATAAGCAAATGGGTGCAATAAGTGCGACTATAAAATTCGCTCAACTCAAATTTGTGGACGGCGGCTCAAAACAGGGAGATGCAGATACAAGCCACCGGACATTCAGGCTTGACGCAGCCGAGGGAGGACCGCCGCTCTGAGTCCCACCACAAGCGATAAGACAAATTGGCGGCAAAAACAAAGAACCATCCTTCGGCCACCTTCACACAATAAAGAAAACCGACCTCGATGATCTGACAAAAATCGTAAAAGGAACAAAGACGACTATAAGCGGACTGACCGGCTGCACCATACACGCCGACTTCGACAACACTTACGTAACCACGATGGCCAGCTGCACCTACAACACCGGCGGCACGCTTACGGGCGGACTAGAGCGAGCGCCAACTACCTACCACGGTACAGAGAAACAACTTTTCGAAGGCAATGCACGGAGCGGCCCATGCCTCGAAAAACAACTAACGCAGGCGAACAACAAAAACAGAGAAAAAGACCTAAGCTATCTGCTCTGCAAAGCGCTGCAAGCAATAGATTCGGCCACAAAACCTTTTTATCACCTTAGCGGTTCGCAGCTACAAGCTGAACCAGCGGTCTTTCTTTCAATACGTAATTGTGACGAAAAATTCTCAACAAGCCAAACAAAGGACGGTTTGTCCGCAAACACGAAACTCAAAGAATATGTCAAAAGTGCATTTGGC
>NW_027123180.1:1000-2097 GCF_001457755.1 Trypanosoma equiperdum
TGCCACAAAGAGCTTGGAAGAACTAGCTGGAATTGTCGACGCAGCCGCAGCAGCACATGCTGAAGGAGAAAGAATTAAAAAGGAAATAGAAGCAGAAAAGAAAGTTGCGCCCACAAAAACAGTTTATTCTAAAAAGGAGGAGGATTGCAAGAGAGAAACAGAAAAAGATAAATGCAACCAAAAGGATGGGTGTGAATACGAGAATGGGGAGTGCAAAGCTAAAGAGGAAGTGAAAGTGGAAGGAACAACAACAAACAAAAACACCACAGGAAGCAATTCTATTTTGATTCATAAGATCCCTTATTTTCTTGCAGTTTTGCTTCTACAATAACACTTTTAAGAATTATTGGTAAAAGCTTTTTGAACTACTTTATGAAATTTATGAAATTTGTTATTTTGAGAGAATTTGCCAAAATTTGATATATTTTAACACGTTTGTAAGACCTTTGCAGAATGTTTAAAAATTAAAAAAAAAACATGATAGTGAAATGCAGTTACATTTAGTAGAGTAATAGGATTTAAAAATGAGTTACTAATGAAATTTGTTTATATTTTTTAATTTGTGGACACTGGTTAGGGCTATAATGGTAATAATAATAGTAAGGATTATAGAAGTTTGTTGCGAGTGTGTATACTAGTATTATTTTAAAAAGTGTTGGTGAAGACTGAATTCTACGTCGACATGAAGTGCTTAAGAGAATGGAAATGGTGCGAAGAATTATATTAGTCGTCACAGTGAAAGATAAAGTGAGTAAAATAGATAGAAAATGGGCAGTTTCAAGCAAAAATATGAGATGTACCATCATACACAAGACGACAGATAGAATAGTGAATGTCAGAAAAAGCCAATTTTACAGGCTTAACGGCGTGGCTACGCAATCCGAACAAGCAGCGGCAGAAGATGAAAAGGAAGATAATGCAAAATGCTGTATTAAGAGGAACTGACAATGCTGCTACGTTGTCTTCCTTAAAAATTTAAATTCAAGGCACTATTAATCGTATAAACGGTACTTTTTATGATGCCAATGGCTTCTTATGTTCATTTGTTTAAAAAATGTAGCAAGTGCATCCACAAAACCAAAAGGAGAAATGGAAAG
>NW_027123180.1:2107-3830 GCF_001457755.1 Trypanosoma equiperdum
ACAAGCAAAATAATCGTCGACAAAATCACAAAAACCTTAAACAGACAATGCAATGCGACATCAGAGATAACAAATTATAGAGAAAGTATTAAAGAAGCCTCAATCAGAAACAGTATAAAAATAAACTACTTTTATATTTTTATTTTACTTTGTTTTTTATTAAAAATTGGTGCAGCTCATCACAGTAAGGACAACAAAGAGAATAGGAAACTCAAATGAAATGAAACTTCGTTGGAATGGAAGCGTGGTGTTCCACAGGAGTATAAATGCTATTTGAGGACATAATGAGCCGGTTGCTCCAAGGAAAAGAGGCAAAGACTCACTGGAACAAAGTCGATGCCTAAGTCTTCTAAGATAGCGACAACATCACTCCCGTCGCTGAGCAGTCACTGCAGTAGCAATGACAGCACTGACCCTTCTTGCTGGAAAAAGCATCGCCTCTGCGACAGTGAAATTTGGCAACAACTACCAAGTCTGTTGTAGAGCAAAAAACACTTATAAGCCATCGCAGCTTTTCTCCAAATCTGTCAGCTTTACAAATAAAAAGACTAAAATACAATGGAAAATGCATTAATATTGCCTGCTATAGTCATTATGCGTCTAATTATCTGCGCAAGTGACGCCAATCCAGGACCAGCTATACACATTGATGGCTTAACGCCGATCTGCACGCTAAACGCGAACCTTTAAAAAGTGTATGGTTACGGCCTGACGCTACTGTCTAGTACGAGCTCAAAATGGAAGATGGCCCAGAAGCAATCATTAAAGATGCAGATATACGCCCACATACACACAGCGAAGGCACAGCAGAATGAGCTGCAAGCGATAGCAGCAGCATACGCCAAATTCGCAGCAGGCGGATTAGACTCGCTCAAAACAACAGCGGTGCAAGCAGTGAAGGCCGCAGCCAACAGCCTTTACGTAGCGGGCAACATCGACAGCGTAATCGACCTACTCGAAGGGTCCAGCCAGACAAGCGGCAAAGAATGTCTAGGCAAAGGCAGCGCAGACGGAGCCACAGCAGCCAAGATCAAGAGCGACCTACCGCTGTGCAACAACTGCCACAAGAAACTAAACGACGGCCCGCCGCCAGAAGAACTAGCAACAGAGGGGCTAAAACTGGCAGCTAAAACAAGCACGACGATCACCGGTGGCCTACATCAGCACTGCGGCCTAACGTCAACGGAGGCAAATTGTTTGTTCCACACCGCAATACTAAACAACAACCAGATAACTTTCTTGGGGGGCTTGTTAAAACTAAGCAAAACAGGCATCACCTTAGGCAAATTCGACGGCAGAACGGAGGACAAAGACCAACATGAAGTTCTTGGCGCTGCTTACGACAGCACAACGGCATTAGCCCAAGCAGCAACAACAGCAACAGAAGCTGCAGGCAACCTAACTCTGCCCCAACTAATAGGCAAACTAAAACCCCAAGAAGCGCTGAAAAGACTGGAAAAGAACACAAAAGAGGCAGCGGCACTACTAGATGAAAGACTCAGCGCAGACGGTAAGAAAGTATCAGATGACTTATGGCGTGACGTAGAAGGAACTAAAGTGGCAAAAGAAGCGGTGGATCCGGACGCAGAAACACAGTTGGGCAAGATCAATGACGCAGAAGAACTAATTTCTATACTCGCCTATTATAGAAAAGCGGAAGCCTACAAACCTTCGTTCCTTCGAAAAGAGGTAGATAAACTAAAACAAAAGATACAAGAATCTT
>NW_027123958.1:0-164 GCF_001457755.1 Trypanosoma equiperdum
TTTTTTTTTTTTTTTGGGAAAATGGCTGACGCCAACAACTAAATTTTAGTTGACAACGCGTCGCCCAGAGTTCTCAGCTAGTGGAACATTAAAATGACAAACAAATAAATAATTAAATAAATAATTAATTAATTAATGAAATAGAGAATGAAAAGAAAAAAAAA
>NW_027123958.1:174-653 GCF_001457755.1 Trypanosoma equiperdum
TCATTATATTGCAGATAAAAAGTCACAAATATAAACACATTTCGCATTTATTTATTTACAGGTGTTTAAATGGTGTTGTTGACGCAAGTTAATGGTACCCATTCGTGCATGATGATACAAAAAGAAAAAAAAAAGAACCTGTGTTTGTGTTTGTGTGAATACGTTTGTGTTTTGTTTTTGTGGTGTGTTGCTCAAATACATTACGGTATTGCAAAAAAAAAAAACAACAACAACAACAACAAAACAAACAACAACACAAACTCACATTCACTCAAATACGGAACGAATAGCGTACAAAGAGAAAAAAAAAAGAAAAAAAAGAAAAGAAAAAAGATGATAGAGAAAACTAAAGGAAAAAAAAAGGGGTGGTGAAGGAGTGAATGAATGAAATAAAGTGAAAAGAAATCGAAAAGGGAATTTATTGTCATCATTACCTCAACAGTAACAGTAACAACAATAGCAATAATAATAATAATAAT
>NW_027123958.1:665-6254 GCF_001457755.1 Trypanosoma equiperdum
CTTTATTTCCTTTCCTAAAGGATGGGAAAAAAACACAAGACGGAAACAAAACAGCCCTTTGCCAGGAAAAAAAAAAGAAAAAAGAAAAAGAAAAAGATGTATAAATTAAGGTTTAACTCGTGAAATGAAACGTATGATCAATGCGCGGCTACACATACATACAAATATGTATAAATATGTGTAAATATATAAATGTGTGCAAGAATGTGCATTGATTTTAAGTTTCCTTCACTTCTTCCTTATTTTTCTCGTTTCTCCTTTTTTGTTTCTTTTTAATTCGTAGCAACCAACATGTTTGCGTCGCATAAAATTTCTTTTTTTCTTCCTTTTTTTTTTTTGCGCACAAATGTGTGGTGGAGGTTGAGGGAGCCAAAAAAGAAAGAAAAAAAACTAAAGAAATTCCCGCAGCAACACACCAGCAAAGAAGTGCGAAACGCAACCAAAATAATAACAATAATAGTGGTAAAAAAAAAAAACAAGAAAACAAACGAAAAAAAAAAACGAGGGGGTGAATGTATGAGGATAAGTGTGTGTGTGTGTGTGTGTGTGTGTGGGGCTCGGCTGTTTCTTCAAGGAAAAACTTTTTTCTCTTTGTATTATTTTTATTTTTTTTTATTTACGTTGAAGCAAATCATTGACTTCATCAGAGTCTTCTTTTTTTTTTTTTTTGGTTGCTCTTTTTTTTTTTTAAAAAAATTTGCTCCCTTTCTCCATCCCTTTCTTCTTTTTCTTATTTCACCTGTTGTTTCTTCACCTTTCAGCATCCATCACTTTTTCCCCCTAACCTTCCTGCTTCTCAGTACTAATAGTAATTATTATTAATAGTAATAATAATCATCATCAGTCAATTTCCCTTCTGCGCTGCATGAACATACGCATTGTTTGGAGCCTAACATCCGCTACGGTACATATATAAATATATTTATATATGTATATATTTCCCCCTTTTCTTCTTTTTTCTTCTTGTAATCTCTTCTTTTCTTCTTTTCTTTTTTTTTTTACTCTTTTTAATAGATACATGCACACACAGGTACGCGGACACAAAATTACGCAAACACGGACACAAAAAAAAAAAACCACGCATACATACGCACAATCACCAGCGCCACATGTATCCGTGCGCGCATCTTCCGTTACAATTATAAATACATCTGTACATCAATTTTTTTTCTTCTTTATACACTCACTTACACTCACACTTACAGACATAGGCGCACAAACGCGTGTGTCTGTTTTGCATCACTAAAGCAGCGGGCAAAAGGAAAAGAGAGTGCCATTCCTAACCTAACATAACCTAACTACTTACTTACTTTCTTTCTTTCTTTTTTCTTTTTCTTTCTTTTCCTTTCCTTTCCTTTTGCCTCTTTTGCTTTTGTTTTCATTTTTTTTTTACACATTTTACTGAGCTCCAATAAATCCTTCCTTCATCTTTCCTTCCCATTCTACATTCGTCTACGGTATGGGAAGATGAAGGAAGTCGAATGAGTTTAAATGTATTGCTCCAAATGCTCATACAAGTTTTTGCGGCATCTTTCAATAAGATTCTCAAACACCGCATCCGGTACATACGTGGAAGAGGAACGGTATTCATATACCGCCGTGTCAAAAGCTGTCAAGGAGCCGTTGTCATTTGCTTCAATGATTTTACGGACCAGTCTGTTTTCCTTCCCGTGCTGAAAATCCCGTTCCTCCTCCTGTAGAGCATGAAACCGCTTACGTGCGTAGTATAGGGAGTCAAAGTAACGGTCATTGTCACCAAATCCTTCAGCCAACATACATAAGAGTGAAAGGAAGAATTGTCGAGTCTTTGGCCGACCACGCGGGGCATATGCCGTTTCTTCAACGAACAGTTTGGATGCCTCCGTGTATTTCTTTAGCTCTACCGTCAAGGTGGTGATGCGCTCCATGCAGCCACGGCTAAAGGAGGACATAAAACTCCTGTTGCCGTAAAGTTCAATGGCTTCCCTGTACAACTCAATCGCCCGTTCGGGTTCACCAAGGCGATCCTCCAGTAGAAGTGCCGAATCACGCTTGCAGCGGGCGGCTTGAAAGAAGAATCCCCCTTTCTTTAGAGTCTCGGAAATCTTTTGCATTAAGTTCACAGCCAGAAGAGGTTCCACCAACTGCATGTTCTCCACAGCCAGTGAGAGGGCAGTGGTTGTTTCTTCCTCGTCTTTGAAAGCCCGCGTGATGATACTCGCGTGAAAGAAGGCACGTGCCGCTTCAGCGGGGTGACCACAACTTGCGAAGAGTCCACCCGCCTCATTGAAAGCTTCACAGGCACCCAACCAATCCTCGCATTTCGAAAGCCCCCGCGACACATCCGTTTTAGCTTTTTCAAATATCTTTTCTGCCTCCTGCAGGCGCCCCCGAATATATTCCTCATCAAATCTGTTGGGTACCACACGTGCGTTGCTGGAAGGACAGCGGACAAGTTCCAGCGCGTCTGTGCATTCTACGGCTTCCTCCGATGTCATTAATTGATTCTTTGTTGTTGTTACGGTTGCTCTGTCTTTTTGTCTTTCCTTTCCTTTCCTTTCCTTTGGGTGTCTTTGTGTTCACAAAATTTGCGTGTTTGATATATAAATATATATTTCTGACTACTTCCCTCCGCTGCTACCACCTCCTCTTGACTGGTTCCCTTCAACTGTAGTTACCTCAGGAAATTAAACCTTCAGTTCACTTTCAGGGAGAGCTCTAATGTATATATGCGTGTAAAAATATACACACCAAGTATTCCTATGGCTTGTGAAAGTAAGCGTACGAGCTTCGGGAGCGAGAGCGAGAGTAAAAAAGCAGGAAAAAAGGAAAGAAAAAAAAAAGAGCGAGGACAGGGAAAATGAGTAGAAATACAACGCTAAACTGAAAGTGTGAATGTCAGTGCCAAAAAAACCGATAAGAGGTAAGAGCACAAGACGGTGAAGGACAGTAGAGAACAATATAGACTGAGGTGTTCAGCACAAAACCTCACGATTTGACTTCAACTCGCAGAGTCCGTTCTCGGAAACCAACACGAAACCCATGCTTTCTGCTTCTTCATTCTCCTTTTCCCCTCCTCCATCTTTTTGAACGTCTGGCGCCTTATTAATTACTCCGCACGCATTACCGCAAGCACAGACACATTTATATATAAATGTGTGTTTGTGTTTAAGTTCGTGTGGTCGTTAAACTGTGTGTGTGTGTGTGTGTGTATGTGGAGGGGGGAGAAACCGCAACTCGCCCCCGCGCACGACCTTCTCACTTCATTAATTCCACTGAATTCCCACAGTGGTGCAACCGTTTCACCTTTTTTTTTTTTGGCGCACCAGCGGCTAAAATTCGCACGCGTTACGTCCTTTCGCTTTCCTCCTTTTCATATCACCAATGTGATGGCCAACGCCTTTTAGGATGCCTCCGCACGGCTTCACAGCCCAATAAGCACGAATGGCGAGTAGGAAACCCATTACGTATTCGTATAAATACGTGTGTCCAGATGTACACCGCTCGATTAACCAACCGAAACCTCGTTCAAAACTCACTCACTTGCTTACTCATTCTAGGGCCATGCTGCAGTTCCTAAAAAAGACAAAAAGAGTTTCTGCTGCTTTTGCTGCAAGCGCGAACATTCTTGACAGATCCTTTGGTGTGATGGACCGACTATATGCGGAGGACCGCGGTCGCGCCTGAACCCTACTTGCCAAAACGGCCTCACCGCCGGTATTTGTCAGTACAAATGTTGCTGAGGCATAACTTCGCACCTCATCAGTCGACTCCTCAACTGCCGTCGGATCCAAAAAAATCTCCGGTTCGCCTTCATTTCCTGACGCCTCCGGATTACACATAATAAGACTAACCGCCGCAATGGTTGAACGACATGGCACTCCGGCATCGAGTAGTGCACACATAATTGCATTGGACGCCACAGCGAAAAGCGCGCCATCGTCCATCAACACCGTAACGTGAGCCTCCAGAACGCATCGGGGGAAGCGGTCCAAACAAACGATGGCCTCCACGAGGGAAGTGAGAAATTGTTTTAACTCACCATCCTCACACCGTTCCCGCTCCCTTCGCTCCATCATAATGAGGCGACCCGTGCCACCTTCCTGTGGAATACGAGCAGCGCGGTTGACGTGGATGCATGTGGTGCAACGACGGTAATTTTCCTGCCGTGCTGCCGTGGGTCCATTAATTGCAACAGTGACAGCCGTAAGACCTTGTGAATACCACGCCGAACCGTCAAACTGACTGAGGTCAGAAGTGCGGAGTTCCTTTCCACGCATTTCACGCGCCGTGCGACCATCGCGCCTCGATATTGTTGCCATGAGAGTTACACTGATATGGGGATTAGCAACGTGTGGAAACAACAAAATAATAATAATCACCCCCGCAAGAGAGAGCCCGAGAGGGCTAAGAGGCTTTGATGTTGTTTTTGTTTTTATCCTAGTCTTGTTTTTAGAAGCGCTTGACACGCCCCTTATGTGTATGAAAATAAGGGACACCCCTGCCTTATGAGGGGTCAGTCACTTAATGTTGGCAGTTATACTCCAGAAGTGAAGATAACATACAAATAAATACACACACACACACACAATATATATATATATATATATGTTATACATGTATGTGCATGATTAAATGAAAATGAGATGAAAAGAGGAGGAGAAGTGGAGGTAAAAAGAATATTAAAACAACGCTTCACAAACACTAATTTACGCTTTGAGCCGCACAGAAAAATAGTAATAATATTAAATAGTTGTTGCGACATGAAAAGCGAAGCGGGAAATACAATAATGATAGACGCTTACACATCACTTTTTAACCCCTTTTCCTCTCTTAACGCATGGAGGCGTGTGGCGACGAAAGAAAGAAAGGGAGGGGAGGAAAAACCCACGAACAAATATTACCTTCCCTCCTTCATCCAAAACAACAACAAGAAGCCCTGAAAATGGAGAACAATAATGATAATAATAATAATGCGGACAATCTTTTCGGAACACCTCCTGCGACGTATTTTCTTTCTTTTTTTTTGTTAAAAAAAAAGGTTTTAACATATGTTTGGTGAGATGAGGCGGTTCACGTCGAGAAGGGGATGTGTTGTCTTTTGTGCGCTAATGCCCGCTGTGTGCCAGTTGCGTGAGGTCCCGTGCGGTTGCGGCTCTGCGGCGCATTGATACGTGTACACTTTCTTGAATTCATGCGCAAAGCCAGATGGAAAATGTGGGAAAGAGTGGGAACACGAACAGGAACAGGAATAATAGGGGGAAACTTCACATCAACACCTGTAATCCACCACAGACATTTTCTCGTAAAACACTCACATACACACACACACACACACACGAGCACACGCAGAAATATATATATATATATATATATATAAATGCTCATGTGCATATACGTGCGAATTTATGAGGGAAGTGACATAAACTCTCTCATTGTGCATCTCATCTCCTTCACTGTGTATTTCTGCGTGTCACGGTGACGCAAGCTAAAACCTGTGATGAGGTTAGATGCTTTCACCTGTTCATCCTATTTATTTTACGAAGGGCTGCCGCAGCGTATTAATGGTGGGAAAAAAGGGCAACAACCAAAAATAATAATAATAATAAT
>NW_027123958.1:6265-14423 GCF_001457755.1 Trypanosoma equiperdum
CCGATTTTTACGATTCATGCAACCGCAAAGACACTGATAACATTCTGCCTGCAGAGGTTGAAAAAAATGATAGAGGCCATATTTACGCTGGAGGAACCGTGGAAGTTGAAACCAAACAACGGAAAGGGAATTTGGGTACCGCAGCAGATAAGTTATTTTCAAATATGAAGGGGTGCTGGGAAAAGTAAAACGACAACAACAACAAAAGTGGATGGATTCGAAGTGAACAAACCAGACTATGACCCTGCCCGGGATCTGCACGTGTAACGCAGCTCACCTCCCTCTTTTATTTATTTATTTTTTGACTTTGCACCGCCCGCAGCCAGCAATCATTTGCAGCGTTTAAAGAATGTCCACACACACACACACACACACACAACTTCTTTAACCACACCGCTCCCATATAAAGTAAGCTTACTCATATTTACTCCCTCCGTCAGCCTCGCAAACACAAGTCGATGTCTCAGTTCTATTTTTCCGGCTGTAATGCGGCCCCTTTTCAAACGAACAAATGAACGGCGACACCAAAGGACAAAAAGTTTCCGAAATCATTTCCCCAGTCCGGAGCGCGCCCTCATTTCATCCTTTTCATCGCATAGCCAACCCCATTCATTCATTCATTCATTCATTGATTCACCTTCAGCCCATACAAATCATCTGCCGAGGTTTCCCAACATTTATTCATTATGTATTGCGGCTTGTATCATCTCCCTTTTGAAATTCACCGCCCCATTTTCGTCCATCACGTGTTTGTTTGCCTTTGCATTCGTTTGTACACCTGCTTCTAAACCTCCTTTCTTTTTTTTTTTCGTCACCTTCAATTCCCGCCGAGGTAATTTCCCTTACTTGCACATATGGTCAAAAGAATTGGGATTGAGGCACTGCCAATATCCACCGTGCGTTTCTCGCACTTGTTGCACCAATTCCTCAGCTTGACACCACAACATTCGACTCCTCGGCAGCTTCGACCGCGATCCGTTGCTTTCCAGCAGGGCCCGCATTACCGCTTCCGAGCACCGCGCCACATTTGACAAGTTATATCCTCCCTCAAGCACTACAACAAGTTTGGGGCACACAGCAGCGAGGGCTTTCACAAGCAGATAATAACCAGAAGGTGTTACTTGCATGGAGCCAAGGAGATCCCTAGCAGCAGAATCGAAACCGCAGCTCACAAACACAACCTCTGGTTCAAACTCCCGCATCACCGGTAGTACCACGTCTAGGACAACTTGCAGATACTCCAAGTCTCCCATGTTATGGGTAGGCCATGGTATATTTATGTTCTTTCCCTTCGCTTCTGGGTTGGCATCGCCCCCAACGCGATCCATATGCCCCGTGGAAGGATAAAATGGTCTCGGTTCGTTTGAAGAATCCTCATCAGAATAAGAATACCCCTCTGAGTCACCAGAGAGTTTTCCCGCCCTTTCCTGTGACTCAGACGATGTTGACGAGTCGCTTTCACTACCGCTACTACCTGATTCGGGGAATCTCGCAAGCTCCTCTGCGTTAACGCCGAAAATTCGAGCCAACTCGTCGTCCTGATTCGCCATTTCCTCCGCCAGTTTGTTGTAGTCCACAGGTTTGCGCTGTCTCCTACACGACGACTCTTTTTTTTCTTCATCATCCTGTGGTGACTCGTGTTTACACTCACCGCCAGTTGATTCCTCCTCCTTCACGGGAGACCTTTCATTCGGCACCGTACCACAAGCTAAACCTTCCGCTACTTCCTGATCAGTTTCCTTATTCCTCACGCTGTCGTCACCACCGCAGAGCTCCGGTTTCACATCCTCAATTGGGTCCATCAACGCGGCCAAGTCATCTAATTCCACGATGTTGTCCACTACAGTGGGGTTCTTCCGCAAGATATGCCCCCGTTTCGAACCATGTTGGTGAATAGACACAACTACAACTGAGGGATCTTCGTAAAATATGTTTTCGGTACCATCGCAATGATGAACATCCCAATCAATCACAAGTACACGCGGCTCTGCTGCGGTTGAAGCAGGTTCACAAGGGCCACCGGAGCTACGGGGAGAAGGTGCGGCGTTACCACCTTCTTGCAACTTCTTTAGTTCCCGCTGGGCCGCACGCACGGCAACTGCAACATTGTTGAAGAAACAAAATCCTGACGCCCTGTCACGTCCCGCATGGTGACCTGGTGGGCGAATCAATGCAAATGAATTGCGCACCTCACCGCGGACGACACTCAGAGCAGCCGCTATTGCGCAACCGGCCGCAGCACGCGCCGCTCTAGATGTATTTTCATTTGCGTAGAGGTCCTCGCCCACATTGCAGCTCTCTCCAGGCTTGCGTAGCAGCGTAGCAACCTCTAGTTGGTCTACACTATCAATGTGCTCAGTCGAGTGCACAAGGCGCAATTCCCTTGTGCGAGCGGAGCGGTGATGCAAACGACGGCAGCATTCGAGAAGCCCAATCACCTCGAGGTGATCTAATGTTCGTTGGAGTCTTCCGGGGCGTTCGTAGTCTCCCGGATCGGTAGAGGCATGTAAAAGCGTAACTTCATCATAAGCGACACCTGTACCTTCAGCTTCAATTGCGGTGATGTCCAGAGTGGGGGTCATAGTTGTCAGTGTAATTGAGGTTTCGTTTACCTCCGGAATCATCATATCGAGGATTGTTGGGAGGGGATCGATGGGTGGAAGTGCTGTGGGCAGCACCGAAGGCACTCCGTGTGCTTGACCCATCCAATTGTGAATATAAGTTTCAAGACGGTCCGTGCAGCGCCGGAAATTTGGATGTGACATTTCTTCATCATGATGCGGCTCACCACCTTCTTTCCTGGTCGCGACGGAAGATGATGAAGTTTCTTTTTTAACCTTTTTGTTCACCCGCTTGTCATCGTTCTCCACACTTTCTGCTTCACGCGTTTCTTTGCCCATTGCGGTTGCGGTTCAACAAATGGAACGAAACTGCAGCGCAGGCGGTATGGAGAGCAATACCACGTGGTTATTGGCCCAACCAGTAACCACGTGGTGCGTCGTGGGGGATGAGATGCTGAAAGAATGCTTTCGCCTTTGAGCCGCTTCCCCCCTTTTGGTTTCACTTTAATTATTACCCTTGTCACGACGAGTAGAAGACTTCACTGCCGGTGGTGCACGTGGTCGTGATGGCGATATGCGCTACGTCCCCTTTCCTTTCCTTTCCCTTCCCTTCTCTTCTTTTGTTTTTTGTGTGCGTGTGTTCATGAAAAACCAAGAATGGAGAGGCGCCTAATTGGAAGGGTGATCCACCCGGGGACGCCACATAAACACAGTCGACATTTTCCTAATCCATTTTTTCCCCTTTACCAACTTCCCTTTTCTTTCTTTTTTTCATTTTTAATTTCCCCTTATTCCCCCGCAACCCCCACAATATGGCAGGCAACGTCACAAAACTGTCACGACGCCAGCACCATCCACCAACCAAGACACGTACACTAAAAGGAAGGAAAGACACCAAAAAAAGGGCAACAACTCGCAACCAAAACCGGCAGTAGTGCAGGTCTACGCCATGGCATTCATGGGTATGTGTGTGTGTTTGGTGTTTGTTTGGTGTTAACCTCTTTTTTTTCTTTTTTCTTTTTTCTCTGTTTCCCACCCCCGCCCTGCTGGTGTCGAATTGTTAAAAGCTTTACTGAGGCTGAAGATATCCGAAGGCCTCCCGCATCCCCCTCTCTTCAAAGGTTTGACACAAATGTAGTCCTCCTACCCAAACATCCGCATGTGCTGCGCGATACTTAAATGGTCTTAGACGGAAAGGCAAAGACAAAATGCACGCTATTGCACCTCAGTGTACTTTCGTCTCGTTGGACGAGTGAAGGAAAAGAGGACGGGTAATGCACAGAAAAAAACCAAATTTCTCACCACCCAGAGTCGCTTCTCCTCCTCCCCCCCCAAAAAAAAAAAATAATAATAAAATCGTGGCGGTCATACAACATTTTACATTTTAGGCTGCTGTGGCTTTTCCCAGTCCCTCTTCGCATATCAGATCCATCGCATGTTTGAACACCTCCGCTCCAAATCGCCTCGTCACTTCAGATCCATAACCTGCAGGTGTACCCAACAGATCCGATTGATTTTCTCCTATAATTCCACATGCCACATAAACGGCAACACCTGAAGTAAACTCTCGCTCCAGCCTCCTCGAGAGCCGACGCGCGAGGGAATCTGCAAACACCGCCTGTGGATTGGGAGCCCCAACGCCTACTTCATGTTGTGCTTCTTTAAAACCAAGCTGTGGAAGAGCCGTATCGTCAACGAGTGTTGTAGCGGCACTGTCGCCTGAAACTCCACTAAAAGACACGGCGCAGGCCCCAAATGGTGGTGGTGGAGCGCTGAATCCCTCACGGGTCATGGCAATGTGAAACCAAAAACAACGACGGTTGAACGAAACCATCTGAAGTGTCACACAAGCGATGGGAACGCGACGCGGGGCATTTTCTTCCAATTCAAAAACATCATCCGCCGGCACTTCATGGGTGAAGGTAAAATGTCGTGTCGCTAAACTGGGGGCAGGCATTTATTATATGCGCGTTGCCCCTCTACAAATAAATAAACAAATATAAACTTCAAAACTCTGAAAGTTAGTGGGGGAAGATGGGCCGTATTTTATCAGGTACTGAGACGCACTGAAAAAAAAAATATATGAAGTGGTCCGCACTTCCCCTTCCCTTCCCTTCCTTCCAGTGGCTTTCCCGACAGGGGGGGGGGAAAGAAAAAACGGGACTTAAGCGGTCAAAACACGAGCTTGAAAAAAAAAAATTGTGTGCAGGAGCTTTTTGGCATCTCTCCTAAGGGTTACGGCATGGCCACCGTTGCCGTGTTTACGAAGGAAGGTAATGTTCGGGATCTCTCTTCATTTTTTTCACCGTCATTCCCCCGTCCTTCCATTTTGGCCCCCTCACCCTCAACTTCATGTGTTGCACCAATGCCAACACTTTCAGTACGAAGCATCAGGTCCATTTGCTTCTCAAAGACGCCTTGAACACCATGTGAGAAAGCGTGCGTTTCCGTCAACCACTGTGACAACCAATTTTCTACTTCATCCCCCTGTAAGACAAGGTGGTGCACCGGAGTATCTAACGGAAAGTTGCTGATGTCAATATTTGGCTGCACTGCCGACGTCACCGATCCGTCCTCTCCTTGCAGCATCAGTTCACCAAGGGCATCGGTAACATAAATTAGAGGAATACAACTGTTAAAACTATCAAGACTAAACTTAAACTCACGCTCGTTGCTGCTGGATGCCACGCTGGACCCATCCCCATTCTCATTACCTTCCGAATAACAAACGCTACTCATCATGCCTGCATCCTCAAGGATACACAACTGGACGTAATCGCTGAAACCGAGCACCACCGCATCCCCACCTCTGATGCTGCCTCCCTCTACCGCCACAGCATAGAGAGTACTAAAAGCCCCACGTGCTATGGATCGGCTCTTCGCTGCACCGATTGTGGTTTCATAGACAATTGGAAGTAAGGGGATAATACCGGCGCCGTCAGGTTGTGATGCATTCGAACCACGCTGACGGTTCACTGTCCTTATGGTAACGCTGTTCTGTTTTGCACTAATTACACGCTTCAGTTGTTCAACCCCGAGGTGGAAACGAGGCGTGCGATTCGTAGCAGCACGGTGACGCAGCCAGCCAAGCGAAAATTGGGTCAACATGCCATCCAAACATTGTAACAGCTTATCACCCTCCCCGGTAGTTTCCGGTAGACTTACCAGCTTTTCCTCAGGCTTCATTTCTGCCTCTTTCATTATAGATTTAATCCGCTGTCTTATGTGGCGCAACAGCCGCAGTGTTGTGAGTGCAGCCGTGCTCACACCCGCTCCCCGCAGTTCGGCGCGCCACGCCTCAACGACGTTACGGGCGTGAGCAAAGTTTTCCTCCCCACTCCAACCTCTGCTGCATCGCTGCAAGTCACGGTAGAACGCAAGCAGACGGAGAAAAAATGTGCACTGTGGTTCTACTTCCCGCTGTGGCTTAATGAGATCCAGGACAGTGTAAATAACCTCAGAGTCGCACTGTTGCAGCATGAGCTTAGCGGCGAGCAACTGCACTACACAGGAGGGCATAACGAGTGGATCCAACTGAGAAAGACTAAAGTAGCGGGCCGCGTCATGTAGGGCACACTGCTCTGATAACAGTAATGCTGCTGAATTCTCCGAAACCTCAGCTAATCGAACATTCGGAGCGGCTAACTGATTGTAGAGCAGGACCGCCACGGGAGCGTTGCGAGCAGAGCTCGCAACGCTCAGCAGAGCAGCTGTCAGACTGGAAGAGGTGCACACTTCTGCTGCTGATGACTGTTGCACCCGCGAGAAAAACATGTGCGCAGCTTCCATCTTAGCAATGGGGTCCATTGCAGCACGAGCCAAAGCATTCAAGGCGGCACAAGCTGCCTCACGTACAGTACACCATGTATCTCGGAAGTAACCAACATCGGTTTGCGAAGTGAGGAGCAGCACATTATTTTGCACAAAGGCATAATGTGCTGCATTGGCACCCACACACTGGGAGAGCGCAACTAATAGTTTTAACTTAGTAGCGGCTAAAGTTATCACCGTGTGGTCACCAGCATCACTTGATTCGATAGGATCATTATTCCTGACGTCAGTTCCACTGCAACCCTCAGTAGCTGCACCGCACATCTCGTCACCGTTTAAGATACTATTATTTTCGTTAGCGGAACTTTGGTCCATAGTTTGGGAACACTCTTCCGCCATCGCATTAAACTCTTCAAACAGTCTGCAGGCCGAGGTAAAGTCACCGCTGGTCCGGAACGCCAAAATCGCCAAACCCACGTCATTTCCCAAATCACAAACACGTTTTTTGTAGTCAACCCCGGTATCATTGCCACTACCACCTCCTGTGTATTGCTTCGCCCTACCTTGCTGTTCAGCATAGAACGGAAGCAGCTTGTTAAGCACATCAACAGCCAACACGCCATCTTGAAGGACACTCACCAGTTGCAGTCTGGCGCGCAACTCGCTCATCATTTCGTACGAATCTTGAAGTTGTTGTCGGTGATTGCCAACTGAGTGGTGGAGCGGGAGCATATCCATTAGCTCATAAGCGCGATGCTTTTCTTCGCCAAGCGCCCACTGCAGCCGTCCCATCTCGCCCCGGTCGCTGAATGGTTCCCACCCACTGGTATAAGTTTCTTTAGCCTTGTCACCACTAGCCTTTTGCTTCTGCTGCTCCTGATGTGCTTCACGCCTATCCAAAAACTTTTGAAGCTTGGAGGCCTTCCATTGAATTCGCTCAGCCGCATTTTTTAATAAAATGGTGGCTGCCGCCGAGGGGACAACCATCTCACCCAACTTATTCCCGGCGCTGGAAACGGCATCAAGAACCTTCCGCAGCACAGTCACAGGAGGTATGTGGCAAGCTACGCCAGCCCGGCAGGCCTCAGTAAAAGTTGAAAAGTTATAGCGAAGTGCTTCCGGTTCTAAGGCGGACGAAGCAGGCGGCAACGTCGTTGAGGCAATTGAAGAACATACAACATGTGCGTCACACGTGGAGGAGCCACAAGCCGTAGGCAACTGCTGCGTGCGCTGCTCCATGAGATCCATAACGCCTAATTGTTCCAGCAGGGAGATATTTGCTGTGACCGGCTGGTCTATTGGGAAAACCACACCTCCCATATCATTGTTATTATTATTATTATTGATATTATTGTTTCGGCTAACATCACCTCCACGCACGTCTCTTAGGAGTTGCTTGAAGAGTGCTTGTTTGGGATAGTTATGCTGGTGCCTGTTGTGTCGACTACCAGCTGCCGCCGGCTCGTGCAGATTCTCAGTTTGGCTAAACATAAATGTGACCATACCAACAGAAAGGGCCCCGGTATGTGTTGCTGTCACTGGGAAGCGCACACGCCGTGACGTACAGCAGTGCCTCCTCCACATAGCACAGGCCGATACCGCTGCGACCCTCTCTAACCTTCAACTTTAACTCTTCACTGCATGGAAAAAACCACCAGAAAGAAAGAAGAGTAAAAAAAAAACACTGGCTTTTGTGCATCCGAGCTATCACACATATCCTCACGCACATGTCCTCTAATCACCGTACCTTTGCTTCGATGTGACGTCGATGCACGCTAGCAAATAGTGTCCGCGACGCACACACACACACACACACACACACACAC
>NW_027123958.1:14433-22771 GCF_001457755.1 Trypanosoma equiperdum
TATGTGAAAATGAACTGAAGAGTAGTTACCTTCATGTTAACTTCCCTTCGTCTCCTGTTGCTTGCCGTATCTCTTAACCCATCGTTCAGTGCGGCACACCCTATTCAAATGATTGCCGGTTTTGCAAGCCTGCGAAAAAAGGAAGTCAATTACTTTGGTAGTGAAAAGGAGGGTCAACCCCACCCTCTGACTGCATAGATGCACTTCTATAAAGAAGGATCAAAACGACGACAAACCGCAGAAAATAATAATGATAATGGCGAACCGAGTGTATCACATGCTTTTAGTTTCGCTGCCGAGAGAGCGGTTCCTCTTCTTCCCCAATCAGCTCAGCCGTAACGGCAGTTGGGTTTACGACATACTTCACTGCCCCGCCCCGAGTTGTCACGACACGGCAGACAGCGTTCCCACAAGTGGAGCAACATCCCTCTAGAAGCGCCGGATCGCTGCGTTTGTTCACATCCCTCAAACACGTCTCTCGCCATGTCTTCGGCTTCAACAGTTCACACCGACCGCTGCGTGTCGTGCGGGTCATTTCCCCCTCAATGGGAAGCCCTCGCGCTGCAAGTGTTGCCGTAAGCGGTGACGAAATAAATTCCCTTGAAGAACTGAGATCCCCACGGTTGGAGTCGGCTGCCATCGCGCCCCTACCACGGCCCACGGCACTGCGCTGTAGGAGTCCACGCAGCTGAAGCGCTTTTGCACTTGCCGGCGCGGTAAAGCACGGCCAACCATCTTTATGTGACCCGAGAGTGCTGGCTACTGTGAAGTCATTGCTGCTAAACAGCGTGGAACTGCACTCCCTGCAATTATATGAAACAACATATCGTTCGGCATCCGTACCATTCACTGGCATTCGATGAAGTCTTTCCATAACTGCGGTTTCTCCGCCAACTGGTGTGAAGGGCGGATCCAATACGAGAGGAGGGACATCTGCTAATGTTGGGGGGCCACTTCCTTTCGCACACGGAAGCCTTTTGTGATGTTGTTCTCGCTGCTGCTGCTGCTGCCGAGCACATTCGCTCCCCTGTGGCGTGTGGCAGACATCATTAGTAAGCGAAGAAGTGTCGGCTCCACGTTTTATATGCCTTTCCCGAGCGCCCGCGAGCCACAACATGGACTGAGGAATGGGCCCTGTATGTATGCGACGGCATTTGCTGACAGCTCGGTATTTGACCGCTAGCTGCACTGTACGTCTAAACGTGTTTTGTAGATGTGAATGCATAATGAAATGCAGTGCTGCCTCAGTAGGCAAATATTTTCAAACCTTTCAGTTTTCCTCTGTGAATAATTTTGGCTTCAAATCAACCACCATCTATAAATGTCATTAAGTGTGGCGTGAAGAAGAAAAAGAGAACAGCAGTTGAGAACCACAAGGCAGGGCTCAAGCAAAATAGGGGAAAAAGAGAGAGATGCCTTATCGGAATGACCCGCATCATTGTGCATCGGGGCAGAGGCACTGCAAGGTTTTTGTCTTGTCTTAACTTTTGCGCAGGGTTGAGTAAAAGGCTACAAAAGCATCTCAATCGCAGTTGAAGCCATTCCACTTTTTCTTTTCATTTAGCTTTCTGTCGGATGAGGAGCTTATACACGATGCCCGCCTTCCTTTTCTTTTTTTTCTTTTCTTCTTTTCTGTTATTCCTCCTAGAGGTTTTAGAGATGTTACACTACTTAGTCGCGACTGGGTCAATTCTTTATAGAAATTTGTTATACGAAAGACAAGGGAATATAAATTCCCTGCAACAACTCACCTCAACTCCGAGTGACATGGCAACCTACCAATACGTAGTCACATTGCCGCACACCAACTCAAGCAGAAAAAAAATCAGAAAGAGTGAAAGAGTGTAAGAGAAAAAGAAAACAAAAAAAACACAGAGCTCGATCTGAAGGATGCTAGTCCCCTCCTCACCATTTCTTTACCCTTCAATATCTACCTTACCACCCCGTCTTTTTTTTCTTTTCTTTTCTTTTCTTTTTATGCTTCAGTTATTTACGTCGTCGGTTGTTGTGCCTCTTCGGCTGGCCACGGCTCGCATTATCGGAAGTCCCACTTCCACTACCTGTACGTTGATGATGTTGCTTGCTCTCCACCGTATGCTCCCCCCGTGGTAGTTTGGAATTACTAATCTCTTTGCGGATGAGCTGCATGAAGTTCGATTTGAAGCTATTTACTCCTTTTGGTGTCGAAATAATCGTCGTGTGCTTTTTTCCACCGCTTCCACGGATCCGAACGATACACTTCGTTGGAAGCACGTCAATCACCTGCTCGCCGTGGAGCAAATCTGCGCTGCTGCTGTTGGGAGTGAGGGCCAAAGTGTTGCTGTCCTGAGGAGCAAGCGGCTCCGCAATCTGAAAGTAAAACTTCGAAGGGACTTCCGCTGCCTCGGCCAGCACAGCTTCGGTGTTGTCTGTTTCTAACGGCAACGACTTGGAAAAGCGCCGCAATATGACATTCTCACGAGTGATGATGTCCGCCCATTGGTCCCTGTCATACACTGTCTCTGGCACTGCTGTGGTCATATCCGCCGCCCCCACTGCAGCGCTGCTCGAAATTGTGCTTTCAACCACCTGCTTTAGGCGCGCACCGACGGGTTCACGCCGAAGAATTCCTGCCGCCACGTCGTATTGCTCGCGCAGGTATTCAAGACCCTCGTCGCTGTTCGGTCCGCTGCCATCCGGCAGGAGTAAACCGGCTTCCTGCGCTTGCTGCCATGCCGTCTGTACGTATGCCTCCGCTGCTTCCAGAGCTGCCAACCGCCGTTGTTCAGAGAGGCGCCCACGAAAGACTTTATTATGTTCCACAATGGCAGTCATGGAGGTGGTGGGTACACGTGTAAAACCCCCTTTTAACACTACCCACACTGTCCCACCGCGGGTTTTGCGCCGCGGCCCCCTCGTGCGTCGGCTTTTATCGCTACTGCTTTTCCCCTTCTTACCCTTCTTGCTGTTGCTCTCCTTTTTCTTGGGCTTCTTCTCGGATGCCTTGCCGGTTCTGGGCTTGCTCGGACTTGCGCTCCCTTCTTCAGTCCGAGCGGCCGCTCGCTTTATTACACGCTGCTCTCGTGCATTAGCGCGAGCCACGTGGAAAAGCCTACCCAATTCTTGGACCAAAACCTTCTCGTCCTGAAGGGTTCTCGCACCACCGCGCCGCATCTTCCTGGGCTACTAATGGAGCGCTTGTTTTTCTGCTCTTCCTTTTTTTTAATATAATTTTACTGTTGAGGTTCAAACGAAACAAGTAAATCGAAACGGAAGTATAAACATATGCACACACGTACATATACACATGCGTAAATTCATACGTTTTGTGTATGTGTGTGTGTGTGTGTTTTAAAGCACACTTTCGACCCTCGTAGCGCCCAGGACAGAGGAGAGTCGGAACAGACGAGGTCCTCAAGCGCTTTTGGCTTTGAAGGAAACCGTAAATCAGTCAACAGAAAGTAAGCAGAAGAAAAGTATATGATTTTATTTTCTTTTGTAATTTTCTTTGTACGTGTACAAATACGCACCCTTCAATAACGGTCGTTCCCACAACAAGTTGTACGAGCGTGTTGAAATTTACAAGTCATAAATGCGGCATCATTTCACATCCGCAAGAAAAAAAAGTGGCATCGACATCTCACCTACAACTGGAAGTTCGTTCGCTGCTACTAACAGAGTGGATTCCCATGCGGCCGCTTATGCTTTGCTCATTATGTATGGATTTTCATATTCTCCCAACTAGGTTAAACGGGAAGGCGGGAGGAAAAAAAAACAAATAAAAAGTCCCAACCGCCGCTACTACGCTGCGTAATGTTGCCTCGCAAACTTCAGCATATTGCAGAAGCGCACCTTCATCTCCGTTGAGAAGCGCCCCGGCTGCTGTTGCAGAGCTGATATAAAGCCCGTCGCTTCACTTTCACCCACCAACGGTGAAAATGTTTCATATAACATCACGGAAAGTGAAGCGTCTGCGGGGCCAAGTTTATTCATGAGTGCCTTTAGCAGGAGCCCAGTCTCGCCGATGAAAAGAAGGCTCTTCGCGTCCTTGAGGTCGAAGGTAGGGGAAAACATCCGAGCAAATACAACGCGCAAAGCATCATTTAGCATGAACTTCATCCATGCTTCACCAGCAGCTCCAGTGCTTCCTTGACTACAGTCGTTGCGAAGAGGGTGGCGGCCAGCGCCGCTGCTTTCATTGTTCGTACAACATGGTTCAACGGTGGCTGTGACCTTCGTCATGATTTGAAGCGCAATCTTCGGTAGTTCCGTTTCTCCAGGAAGTTGAATTGCCGTGAGAAGCTGAACTAACAAGGCATTGAGATTGACAGACGGGAGAAAAAGAATGACGTGCGCACACTGTGCTTGCGCAGCACCATGAACGACGGCAAATAGCTGTCGATACACATCTCGCTGTTCCCGCATGGTTTCCGACACAATATCTGATTGATCATCCTCAGCGGAGAGTTCACCCACGGCACTAACTTTCTCGAGCAGAGGCGGCATAAGTTGCGAGAGTATTTCTGCCACGCAGGGGCCACTTCGGTGAATAAACTGAAGAAGGAACCGTAGGAGTTTGATCAACTCTTGTACCGCTTCCATCCACATCAACCAGTTGCTAGTGTACACAGGAACATACACCTTCATGGAGTCGAAGGGAAGTAGATGAGCCATTTGTGTGAAGTACTGCACTATACGGTCTCGTACGGATGGAGACGCGTGCCATGTACTGAATACTTCCATTACATCGGATGTAACGTTATGAAATACCTCAGCCACCACTGCCTCACCGGTGGATTCCGAAACCGAATTACCGTCTGTAGCATTATTAATTTTAATACTTTCGCTACATGCGTTGCTTCCGCTGCCGCTACTGTTTTTATTAGGGGAGGTATAAGTTGCGTTATTTACTGCGGCGCCACTACCGCTACTACCACCACCACCACCACCACGGAGCCCCTTCACCAGGGCTGTGAGAAATGATATCCCGTCCGCCACCGCCTCGGCGCAAGCGATGTTACCTACGACGGAGGCATCCCGAAGGTTTTGCCTCACGACTTGAACGACATGAAGCGTCATGGCCGTTCCTTCCGTTGCACCAGCAGCGGGTAACTGCGGCACTGTGCTCAGTAAAATTCCAATGGCCTCGTATAAATCCCGCCGGTTGCTGGGTAGGAGGTACTCCGTAGCGGCGAGGATACGTTGAAGTGCAGTAATGATATCTTGCACATGTGGCACCAAGGATGACTTGAGCACCTGCACGAGGTGACCAAATAAGTAACAAATTCGGGCGCGCACGTTCGGACTCGAGTTCATAACGCCATGTGGCATAAGCAGCAGTCGTTGAAGAAGTAGTGGTATGTAATTCCTATGGTACGTGAAAAAGACGCAGTAACGGTCCAAAACCTCGAAATAGCTTACGTGTACAACAGAGCAGGTATGCTGTGGAAGGTGCTCTGAGGTGAGCACAGCGAATATGAGTTGAGCAAACTCATTGGAGCTGTCCCGGAGTTGCTCCATGCGAAAGGATTCACCTAATTCATACAAGTAGCGCAGTGCAGCCTCAGCCTCTTCCGGGCTGCTAGCCGTATTGCTGCTGCCGCCTACTGCCGCACTAATCCCTTCACAGTTGAGGCCTCTCCCATTGCTAATGTTATCAATTCCATGCGACTTTAAATCCTTGTCCTGCCCCATCACTCCGGTCTGACCGAAACCTTCAGCAGAAGCGGTCGTTGGATCGGAGGCGCTACTAGCGGCCCGCGCAACGACTTCCCGAAGATGCGGCATTACAACTGCAGGATGATCCCTAAACAACAGCCGCATTATGTTGTGCATCTGCTTGCGGCGGTCGATGATGTCATCCATCCAAAAAGGTTCCTCATTCTCTGCCACGCCTCCTATGACCGTGTGGTCGTAAAGTGCACGAAGGAGCTGTGCTGCCTGCTCCTCACGCAGAGCAGAGGACTTGATATACATTTGGATGAATGGAATAAGTGTATCCACAACAACGTCGTGACGAATGCTTAGCAGTCGCAACAATTCCGGAACAACAACATCTAACGCTACTTGAACCTCACCAAGGAACTCCACAGACAGGTGACCATCAGGAACGAAATATGAGTGTTGTTGCTGTTGGCGCCCCTGAAAGTTCCTGCAATCCACGTTGGTGCAATCGATGCCACCTTCTGCATCTAAGCTTTCCGTGCTCCTCACACAGCTGAGTGAGGGTGGAGACGTAGCTGTTTCCGCGCTGCTGCTATTGTGGCTCATATTCGCATGGTTTCCACGAGCGCCACTCACTCCACCCCAACTGGCGTAGTTGTTGCGGTTGCTAGTGATGTGTTCATAAAGCGACAGGAACTGCATAGACACCTCCCGCACCAGTTTCGCCACCGATTCTGTAAAGTTCACATCTTCATCACTCTCTGGCGGTGCAGGTACTAAACTTACAACTCGTGGTACCGCGTCCACGACGTTGAGCTTACGCAGTGACTCTAACTTCGCAGCGGGTACTTGCTTCTTTTCTACTAACCCACACAGACACTCACATGCAGCTCCGCGAACGGTATCTGCCGAGAGCATAAAGTACAGCAGGTTGATCCACTCCGCGGTAAAGAAGAGAGAGATGTCGACCCATTCAATGTAGGTTTGCACGATGCTCATGCAAATATTTGCCAGTTCAGGCACCCGCTGTCGGCACTCACATAACGTTGCATGCCAAAATGCAGTAGCACGAGGAATGACATGTTCTCGCATGGCATCCTTTAACTCCATGTCGCGCGCTCTTTGATCGCGGCTTCTATCACTTCGCTCGCGCACTGAGACGACGCGTTCATCAATATATTCAAACAGCCGCAATATGTACAAAGTTACAGAATCGCGAATATGTTGCTGAAGGGATGCGCCACGGTTGATGAGCTCAAATGCATCATCAAAGAATGAACGCCAGCGAGACGGGAAGAACTCTTGCAATCCAGCCACCATCATTTGGGCGTGCTTATTCGCAAGGTAGTCGATAGACTGCCGTTGCCGCGTGCCTGTGGCAACACCGCTCAGAACGGTGCAGTTAACCGTAGAAGAGGAAGTTGCCGTAAGGCCTATTAACGACGCACCCGACACTGAGGTTGGCGCGTTGGATGAAAAAAAGTAGCGGTAGATAAATGAGAAGAGTGTTTTGTAGAGTTCCTCCGCCTTGGCGTCATCAACATCACGCGCAATGCGAGGAAGATGATGCATGATGGTGTTGAATGCCCAAAAACAGCACGTGTCCTGCACCGGCTCGCTATTGATGATACCAAATGCTAAGTTAAGTCCATCGGCTGTGACACGCAGTTCCATGAGATACTGCTCTGCCTCTTGCCGTTGCTGCTGCGTTACACCGGGCTGATACGTGTGGGTGAGCTCCATCGCCTGCGTGAAACTCTCCATTGAGAACACAATAGGGGAGCTCAGTTGCGACATTTATATTTTCCCCTTTCTTTTCGTTTTTGCTTGCTCAGAATCCTAAAAAGACTACCCTAAAGGCACACGAACCACTAACGACCGTTCCAACTGATATGTATATATATAAATATATATAACTATATATACACACTGCTAAAGGTAACGCGTGCAATGTGACAATAAGAGAGGTGGAGCGCTCCTTGCTCTTTCCGTCCCCCTCTTTATATATATATATATATATATTTTATTTTAGCCGCTTGATACTTAATTTCTTCTTTTTCTTTCCTTTTGTCCTGCGCTTAATATACCTGTTTATATTTCCTTAAAAGAGAAACCCTTAATTTTAGATTTACAAAATTCTACGTTTCCTCTTCTTTTTTTTTATTTTTTACTTTACTCCTCTTCCGTCCGGTGGTTCAGCCCCACGGTGCCCCTGGGCGACGTGGTGTCCTTTCCCCCTTCGTTGAAGAATACACTTCAGCAAATGGAAACAAAAACAAATACCAAAAAGAAAGAGAGAAAGAAAAAAAATAGAAAAGAGAAATACGATAAAAGATAAAAAAAAATATACACACACACGAATAAATAAATAAATAAATAATAATAATAATGATAATAATGAATAAAATAATTAACTTCCACGGGTACTCTCTTTTTCCATAAATGCGTTCTGATGATGATGATGATGATGATGATGATCGAGTAGCACTAGTACTAGTAGCTCACAGTTCATGAAGAACGGCACCAGAGAGACAATGCGATTAATAAAGAAAAAAAAAAGAGAAGCGAATTAAAAAAAAGAAAAAAGGAAGTTAACCCGAGCACATATTATGAATGACGAAAGACTGAGTGTGGGTCGCTGTAGAGGATATACACACAATTAAGCCTGCAAAAAAAGAGGGGGAGGGGGGGGGGG
>NW_027123958.1:22797-37331 GCF_001457755.1 Trypanosoma equiperdum
CAAAGATTAAAAAGGAGAAAAAAACATAAGAGTTTATCGGACAGTCATCAGAAAAAAAAAACATAATTCCGCGGCATCGCAGGGAATAAGGGATGAAAAGGAGTCACGTAATACTAACAAAGGCAACGCAGACACAGAAAAGGGCAGCAACGGCAACGAAAGCAGTAATAAACAGTTTTTTTCCTTTTTGGTGCGACGAGGCGTAAGAAAACAAGGGGGAGAAAAAAAGATAAAGGCATAAACAAAACAAAACAAAAACCAAAACACACACACACACACACACAAACATACTTCAGCTTCCGCCTTCCTTTGCCATTTCCTTTTATTTGTTACTTGCGAATACCGTTACACACAAACTCTCTCTCTCTCTTTCTTTTTCTTTCTCACTCTCACACACACGCACGTGCTCTTTTTATTTTTATTTTTTCCCTTTCACACAACCGTCATCTCACTTTAGTACGCATGGCACAATCGGGAAGCTTCTGCTCGTGACACATTGTGTTCAACCCCGTAGACGGTCCGCTGCGTCCGCATATAGAGCTAAGAGCACATGCACACAAACTAAGCCAATAGAATAAACAAAAATAACAGTAAAAAAAGAAGAGGAGGGGAAGGGAGGGAGTTGTGAAAAAAAAATGATGTAACCCTCTATTTCCCTCCATTCTATTTTCGTTTCTTTTTTTTTTCTTAAAAAAAAGTTTTGGGTAGTAGGAGGATGCATTACTTAGATAAAACTATTTACTAATCCCTTTTTTCAGGAACCTTCTTCCAATCTCTGCGTACGGCAAACTAAGTTTCTTCTCTTCTCTTCTTTTGTTTTCATTTCTTTTCCTCTTCTTGCTTTGTCTCCTATGAGCTGCACAAGGAACTTTCCACACTGAAACATGCAAGAATACAAACAAGCGTGAACACGCCCGTTTGTTTAACTAAGTACATGTGCAAGGACTTTTTTTACTTCACAACGTGAGCCAATCATCACCAACTGAACCACCACCATAACGGACAAAGGAAAAAAAAAAGCAACAATAACAAAAAACAACAACAACACAAGAAAGTGCAGTCCATTGAACAACCAAACGCGTAATGGACGCATAATAATAATAATAATAATCACAGCCAAGGTGACCAGCCGTGAAACATTTGGGCCAACAGTTCCGTGTTCTGCGCTGTTTGGAGTAACTTCTGTACATGCGTGCGCACGCTGAGCAATTCGCCAGATTCGTAGCCTTGAATTTTTTCCATTACCCGGGAAAGTACCCGCTCTGCATCGGCGTATGTTGGCTTCTTTCGGTGCACACCCACGCCTTGCTGCCGTGCTGAGTTGGCGCCACTACCGTTACTGTCCTGTTCATCTTGTTGAGCATTCTGCTGCTGCTGCTGCGGGGGTATAATTGAAACTGCCCAACGAGAAAGCGGGTCATGCGCACAGGCTGCGAGAATTGTGGTAAAAAACTCCTTCTGCCCGCGAAGTAGTTGAAGTGCGGCTTGGCAGTGGTGGCGGAACGGTCCCTCCGTCCCCTGCACACCAAAGCCATCAACAATATTACGGGTCAGTCTAAAGGGAACCAACTCCGGCACGTGCAACAACTTTCCTTGATCAAAGGCGAAACCAAGGTCAATGTGCACCAACTCAGCGCGACCCACGTGGAGGAGTAAATTGTTGGCATGACGGTCGCCAAGGCCGAGTATGTAGCCGAGCATGCTTGATGCCGCCACACTACGGGTGTACGCTTCCCGCCGCTGCAACCACTCCTGCGGTGTAAAGAAATGCTCAAGGAAGAAATAATGGAGGGCGGGACTGAACTCTGCATAGAGGGAGAGTAGCACAGCGTGCTTTTGCGTTTTGCTTGCCTCATTGAGGCGCGCTCGACACACTTTCGAGGTGATTTCAGTGGGAAAGTACCGCTCATGAGCACCGGTAGGGTTCTTACTGCTGCTACTGTTTAAGTAACGGTCCAGTGGTATGGTACCATCCACCCACTCAATCAACCCAACGGTTGGGGCAAGGGGTACAACATTGTAGGTATATATGTGGAGTTGCCGCGTTAAGGGGTGCTTCTCAAACAAGGCATTTGATAAGCCAAACACTTGCTGAATTAGAGAATCTTGACGAAGATCATCCTGAGATTTAAGCAACTGCTGGACTGTGCGACCATCACTTAACACACAGCGGAGCACCTTTGGAACGTTAATCCCCCCAGGCGTTCTGAAAGTGCTCTTGTACTTCATAACTCGCGGCACTTGAGCCCGTTGCTCATCTTGCTCGTGCCTCAGTAGGGACGCTGACAGCGCAGAGTTAGTCGCGGGAACAGTCAGCGTGGGAGGCGGGATAGAAAGATCTTGCAGCGCGTCGCTGATAAGCATAAAAGTTTTCGGAATATTGCACTCCACATTGTCAGCAGCATCTGCGCGGTGAAAGGCCAGTTGTATATAGGCTTCGGAAAGGCTCTCTGCATCAGTGATAAACTTCCTTCGGCACTCAAATGCAGAGGCGTCCTCTGCGTCATTACTTGTTTTCTTACTGCTGCCGGTGCTCTTACTTTTCCCCCAAGGTTGTGCACTCGGTTCTTTAAGGGAAGTTAGAATACGTCTGGCGATAGCAACTTTTTCCTCATCTACCACATGCACAACTCCACCACTGGAGGCACCTTTACCTCCGGTGTCTCCCACACCTGGGCCAAACACATGTCCATTCGCAAGCGCAAGAAGCGGCCATACGGCACGTAGTGGCTGCTCCGTTGCAACTCGGTGCACCAATGTTTCAAGGTTTTTATTATCTAAAGACGTGCCCAGTTGCGCCACCAGCTGTGAGTAAAGGGGAAGAAACTTGTGCAGAGGCGTGTTGCTTATGGCCTTCGATATGACGTTGTCCGTAGCGGGAGAGGTGTCTTTTCGCACATAGCTTTCATCTTGATGTAACCACAGTGACACAAAACCAAACACCGCGAGGATGTCATTATCATCACCATCATGTCCACTCAGTTGCAAGAACCGCGAGTAGCCATTCAGTGCACTTCGCCTGTACAGAGCGTAAGATTCCGCTTCCTCCACAAACTCCCTCTCATCACAAGCATGCTCTGCAATGAGGCCTGAAATACGGCGCCGCAAAAGATTCTTCTCCTCTCTGCTCACCCCAGATTTGGATAGTTGCTCTTGTTTTTGCTGCAGCTCGGTGCGTGTGTGGATCAAGCTCTCCATACTTTTTTGCATTGTGCGATAATTGTAACTGCGTAGCCGCTCGGCAATGTCACGTGTGAGAGTATGACATAACCTGGCTAGTTGCAGGCTGCAATATCCAGTCCGGTCGTCAATGGCGCATCGAGTAAAGAAGGGATCACGCACTATCTGTGAAAGGGGAACCAGTCGAGCCTCGGTAACCCAAGCAACGAGCTGCAAAACGACAGGTGGCATCAGCGAAGGATTCTTTGGAAATGATAGTCCAGGCACACCCACAGCAAAAGGAGAAAGGAACGAAAACTGTGGATCTCCAGAAGCTCGTACCTGCGGAGAAGCTGGCGACGGTGCTGCAATGTTCTGAAGAATAGCAATTGCGCGATGTGGGTAGCCGCAAGCAAACTCCGCACGGGCATGTACGAGAGCTATAAGAACGGAGGCTGGTAAACCACATGAGCTCGTGGCGGCCTGCAGTACGGGCTTCAGGTTGCAATCCGGGCCGTTCGAGCCATGTGCCTCAACACTACCACCGCCAACACCGCCATCAACCACTGTTGAGAGCTCTGCGTAGGACGAAACCCATTGCCGAACCAAAAGCGGTTTGTTCGAGCACAGTGCTCGCTCACTGCATACTTCCAGATGCGTAAGCCACCACTGTGGTTGTTTACAGACAACACAGAGTTGCTGTTGCACGCTGTCCAGAAGTTGAAGTTCGTCATACGGCAGACGCACGTGCGCGAGGGAAGTGCCAACCCATCGTGGAGGTCTTGCGGAACCCACTCGAATTTCATGCTTACCGCAGTCCTCAATTTGCTGCAAAGCTTCCGCCCGCAACATTATATACCGCCAGTTCGAGGGATTAAGCTGTCGAAGCAGATGCTGCTGCGCCTGCGCACACCAACGGTGGGCGTCATGTCGATCGCCACGCCTCACACACTGTAGGGCATGATAAATGCCTTCGTCGACCGTAACAGTGGTCGGCAGCAACAAATCATGGAGTTTCCGCTGTTGCTGATAGCCATCTTCTTGTAGAAACCTCAAGTCCCACCGCCCACTCCGCCAGAGAGCACCGGCTAACGCAGCCCGCAACTGCATACACTCATTCTCATGTCTTTCTTCTTCCTCAGTTGCGTCCTGGACTGGTTGTTGAATATGATCATTACTTCCTGTAACAACGCCAAAAAATGAGGTGTGAAACTTCCTCTTGAGAGCGGAAGCCAGTAGGTGCAGGGCGGTCCCCGGATCCCCAAGATGAAGCAGTGCGTTCGCCTTCTCAATCACAATACGTGCATCCGAAATGCTGGTCTGGTAATCACGGCTCGAGTTGTTGGAAACAGGGTGCTCCAGGCGGTCAAGCAAACATAGTACAGCCTGCCAGTTACCTCGGCTCTTCTCCTGCTCAATTCGACGCATGGGGTGTTGCAGAAGAAACGCCTCTTCCCATGGCGTTGTGTGTTCTTCAGCTGCGGCACCCGTTTGGGCGGGCATGGCTAACCTTGATGCTGCCCCCGTGCCGCCCACGGCGCTGGCGCTTGTTAGAGTGGGTTTGGAACTTGCGCTTGCTGAAGCAGGGAGGTCGTCATAGTTGCCCTCACGAAGACGCAGAGCCTCCTTCACATCCACAAGAATGGCATGAACTGCAGACCGGAAATTGAAGAGACGTAGGGCTAACTCCGCCTGTGCCACATCGGCCCGCAACTGCCGCGGTCGACCATCGGAAGCCCCACGTCGGCACACATCAGGATTAACAGACGGGAAGAGTACTGAGGTCTCCTTTTGCTTGTGTGCATCAGCGGATAAACCGCGCGTAGATGCAGCAGAAATATCAGGGACAGTGGACGGAATTCCCTTTCGTCGACCAAGGAGTGACTCGCCGCTGAGCTCTGTGAATAGAACAGCCAAATGAGGTTCATGACAAGCCGCAGCGGCTGCGGCTAGGGTAAGTGGGTCAATGTCTGAAAGCCAATATGAATCCTTCATGTCATTTATCTCCGGTGGATCACCGTATTCACTACGCACGTACGGCGGGAATGTTATACCTCCCGCCACCTCCGCAGCGCCACGCCCCTCCGGCAATGCAAATTGTCCGCGTTGATTGTAATCTGATGCGTCCGACCGTACACCGCGGCTTCGAACTGCTGTCATGATCACAGATCGGCAGATATTCAATGCGCGCAGGAATAGGCGGGTGGTATGTGGAAACTGTTGCGCTCGCTTGAATAGACACTCCTCCAGTCGACCGGACCACGTAGCCCGCTCCTCGCGTTGTACTGAGGTCTCTTTCAGTAGTATAACATGAAGCAACGTTATGGGAAGGAATCCTTCAATAAACCACGTAAGACTGCTATTTCCCCCGGTGATGCCCTTTGGGGTGATTTGCACGGGCAGTAACATACAGTTCAGCACCGTGGAGATGGTGCCCAAACGCTCTTGCAGCTTGTATTGGCGAATGATTGCTATGAGAAACAAACGCAGAAAACGTGGTTCATCTTCATGCAGCTGGAGTGCGTCCCACACCAACGAACTTCTGAGGGAGTTAAGTTGTTCGACTGCCGCGTCAGTACGAACTGCGCTGATGTTTCGTGGAATGCTGCTCAGCTCCCGGCAAAATACCGCCAAATCCCCGAGACTGACAAACGAGTTCGTCCACTCCAAGTGTTGATTCCCCCTGTTATGACGAGTCTGCCGCTGTTCCTCTCCGTCTTTTTCAAATAATTGTAGTGTCCGTCTAATGAGTGTGGCACTCCCTCCAACTTTTCGGCGTGACCTGACCGGTGCCTCATCCGCATCGTTGGCATCTGACAAAGTCTCCACTTTGACGGTAGCTCCTTCACTAAATGGATCACCCTCATTTATGCTTTTGCCATCCTCTTTTTTGATGCTGGTGAGCCACCCACGAAGTGTAGTGGATGCAATGTGGGCATTACATGCATCGGCATCGAATGAAAGTCGGTAGAGTTGCTCAAGGTGCTGACGGTAGACGTGATGTAGAGCCTCATCCAGTGAGCGTTGCTGCAACAGGCTGTGGATGTCTGCTGTCGGAGAAAATAATGACTCCACACAACTCTCGCATCCAGACTCGATGAAGCACCAGCAAATTGCACGAAGAAGATGAAACGCACTCAATTGAGCATCACGGTTTGTTGTCTGAAACACTGTGACAGGCGCCGCAACTGCCACTGGAGAGACACCTACAGCTACAGTGGTCTGTGCAGATTGTCCAGCGGTATCAGAACACACCACTGTGAGCAAATGTTGCACTGCTCGACAACACGTGTTGTAGGCAACGCTGGCTGTTTTAATGGTGACATTTTCCGTGGAGTTGGGCACTCTCTGCGAACCCGCCCCGGAGAGCCGCAGCCGCTGTTGTTCGTTAAGTCTGTACAGGCGAATGAGTGCCACGAAAGCCTCCCTGTCACGATCCACAGCAGATGCGACATCATCATAAAAAGAGGAGGCTGGTGCTCCAGAGACGAGAATGACGTTCTCAAGTTGCGATAGCACGCGCGCTACACGACGTGCCGGCCCCTTTGCGCTAACCCCGGAGCTGTTGGCCATGTCTGCTTGGTCCTGTTGACGAACCTCGTCTTGCTGTTGTTCGACACCAATACTTTTTGACACGGCCACTTCCTCCTCTTCATTATCAACGTTTATGAACTCAACAGGTGTATCGGCACAACTGCCCTGCGACGCCCTCCGCGAGCGTTTCATGGCGTCCCATGTTGACGACACCACTCGCGACTCTTCTGTCAACGATGACATAATGGTGGAGATGAACGCTTCATCTGCTGCAGCTCCGATACAAACTGCCGAGGGTGCGGTTGCGGGCGTAGTGACAACAACTGACCACACATGTAGCAGCACCTCGCATACCACAGGGCGTACATCCGGGCATGTCATTAGCATATTACCACACATCCGCAAAACTGTGTGCAACATGTGAGGCACTTGTTGGAGCAAATCACGACTCCACCACTCCCCCACAATATCTCTGAACATCCGCACCAGAAGCAGACGACGCGCCCCACGGTTTAGGTCCTGTGTGAGACAGACGTACAGTCGCTGGAGTAACACATATGCATGGTCGCCACCGTCGTTTGAGAAGAATGCATGCACTGCTTGGTGATCAAACGCTGAAGGCGGGTGGGAACCACGCGATAGCTCTCGCATTTCTGTCATCGCCTGTTGTGTGTTCGAAGAGGCCACGTCACCTATTGACTCACAGAGCAACTTAACTGCCCAGTGAATCTGCTTAAGTTCGATGTACGGTGAGAGGGTGCCGACGAGATCTACAAAACGGCACAGAATACCATCAGCATTATAACGCATAAGTGAAGCAAAACGGTGGGAAAGTGCGCTTCGCAGCCACTCCAATGCCACTCGAGCAGCACATCCTGCTTCTTCCAACTTCGCGTCTTCGTCGGGTTCCTCGACACATTTCCGGGTGTCTTTCAGCCCCATAAAGCTTTGGTGACCGCATCTGACACGCGCTCCAGTCAATTGTGACCATTCGACACCCATTCCACTCTTCTCGGATAAGGAGGCAAACAGGAGTAACCGTGCCACTACATCAGGGAAGTGTGCAACGATGCATTCGATAAGTAACTGCGGCGTGCACTCAGGATCAGGTTCTTGTCCAACCGCTTCGTCACCCTTCTCTCCCCCCTCAATTGGAGTTTTCTCTCGCTGTTGTTGTCGATGGTGGAAGATAGCTAACCGCCAGAGGAGGCTACTGGGCCGCATGAATACGGCACCTGCAGCCTCGTCCTCCACAGCTTCGCGTGCTTGAACGCTATTCGAACCACGGCTTGAGCAGCATAATAAAACGATCGGCAACAACAACGGCATAAAAGCTGCCCAAAGCTGCGATATAGAGCTAAAGCCAAAGCACGTAATAGGCAATGCCTCTAGCGGGTGACCGAAGCTCCACAACCAATCAAATAAAAGCCGTTCACGGTGGTGGTGGCACAACTGTTGAGCACTCATCTTACTTCCCTCTCCAATCGCCAATTCTAATTCAGCTGCGTCACTTCCTAGCAGAGTACCTACATCGTCAGCGACGCCGCCGCCCCCTACCCTAAGTCTGGCGTACTCACCAATCAACTGGAGACATTCGAGAATCAAATCCTTATGCATGAAGCCGTGCGTGGCCCAACATTCCAGTAATTTGCACACAACTCGGGGCTCCATCAACGGCACCGCCCTTGCCGCCTCAGCTACCGCCCGTAGACTTGTCGCACAGCTCATACCGCTCGTAGAGTTCATTCCCTCGCGAGCGCTGGCAATCATATCGCGCATCACAGCTCCGGCTCGATCGCTAAACCGGCTGAACAGAAAGCGAACCTGCAGAGCTGTGTGCTGCCGCACGGCGTAAGGGGCATCGGGAGAGAAGAAGGAAAATATGTACCGACCGAGCTTTTCTGCAACTCGAGCGTCACAGAGGAAAAGAAGACCATATATAGCTGATATGACGGCACACTGTCGTTGGGGAGTAAGAGGTGGGATGTCGCTCTGCGCAGAGTCGCTCACACGTTCAACAAAGCGCTTCAGCATTTGCCCTTCCTCACACAGTAACTCTTTCTCCGGTTCGTCGACTCCGACACCCGTAGTCGATAACCGATACTCATTTTGCTGGCCTTCGCACCTTTCGGCGGAGTGAGCGGGCGCTATGGCATAACGAGCTGCTACCGTTGCAGTCCCCTTTGTGTGCAACGCATAGTAGCCGAATGTTGCGAATATGCTTTCACACATGGAGTGGGCATAGCGGGCGAAGAGAGTTTCGAGCAGCGCAAGAAGCGCATTTCGCGCGTTCATATCTCCCCATAAACCACGCAGCAACTGGAGCAGATACGCCAAACAGTCAACGGACGCCAGAACGAAGGGCACGAATGGGTGGGGTTTCAATATCGCCCGGGTATCTGCTCCCTCTTCAGCAGCGTCGTTGCGGCCAGAGATTCTGTCAAGAGGTAAAATGAGCTCATTCTTCACAAGAATGTCCACAATTACAGCTGTTACGTCCGAGGGGTCCACCAAAGGTTCAGCGGCGGCCAGCATCAAACGCTTGTGGCGCACCAGCGTTAGAAATTCACCCAGAACTCTGCAGCTGAGTCGCATGGTGGCCTGAACGATTATTGTGCTGTCTGTGGTCGTTATTTCCGTCTGTTTCCATGAAGCAAGTCGGGATATGCCTTCATTAAGCAGTCGACGGCATGTGGCACCGACAAACCTGAGAATAGTTTGGCGCGGTTCCCATAGTGCTAGAGACCGTGAAAGAAGCTCTGTGCCGACATCATGGAGTAGGAGCAGCAGCGCCCGAAGCACCGCACGAGCTTGCGTGAGCGAATCGCGAAGCAGACGGGTGGTGAGGTAATGACACAACCACATTACAGCGTAGTAGATTCGACCAGGGGCCGTGGGAAGACGTTGAAAAACCGAAGCAGGTTGTTCAAATAACTGCTGTGGTGTAAAATCCAAAAGCACACGAAGATCTTCCGACTCACTGTCGCCATTGTCACCACTATTAAGTCTGTCTGAGCACCCTCCAGTCAGGTTGGCGTTGTCATCAGACTTTGCGCTTGCGACAACCCCTGCACCTGTGCACTCCCCCGGTTGCCGGCTACATTTTCCTTCAGGAAGGTGCCATATCCCAAGCCGGTATAAGCGCAGAATAAAATGAAGAACCTGAATGGAATGGATGCACAACTTGCGGTGAATCAGTGCCACGGTTTCTTCACACATGCCTTGTTGTTGTTGGTACGCAGATGGTTCAGTGCCAACGATCCCAGCAGACGTGGTCGCAATTTTTGCACTGCACGCCATCTCAGTTACAGCACGAACAACTTCAGCAGAAAGGGCTTCCATTACAGCGGCTGGTGTATCCCCAGGACGTAGTCGACTACCACCGACATCCAATACACTTCCCTCCGACGTGCCTTCAGGGTATTGCCCACAAATGTCATAGCCGCTGCAAACTCCAGTAGTTGAAGGTCCCTGCATGTCACGCAACACCTCTTCCCTGGAGAGCGATAAGAATTCATATAGAAGAAGCCAGTGTCCACGAGCAGCCTCACAAACAGATGCAGGAAGCTGCTTCTCAGGCGTTGTAAAAGCTGAGCCAACAAGACGGCGCGAGTGGCCAAGTTTTTCTCTGATGCGCCGCAATGACGCAACGCTTCTTCCACCACCCATGTTATATAGAAAATTTGCGCTATCCGTTCCTGCTTCAGAAGCGGTGGTAACCTTAACGCCCGATGTGGCAGTCGCCACGAGGGAGTGTTGACAACCCATCGTGCTCTCGGTGATAATAAGGCATAAGGACAACACATGATCCTCCGCTGAACTCAGCACACTTTCAAACGCTTCGGCCGCTCTCGCAACAGCGGCAGGGGAGTCTGTTTCCTGTCTCCACACGAGACCATCATCATGCGGAAAGAAACAAACACCGTGTGAAATGCCAGCTACAACAAAGGAGAGCACCGTCGAGAGCCGTAGAGATGCTGTAGGCAAATCCATCAGTTGGTCTCCGTGTAGCGACTGAGAGCACCCGTCACGAACTCGTTTCTTCATTGAAACCCGATGGGATGCGGTTATTTGAGCTGCCGTAGCTCCATAATGATGGTAGGCTGAGAGAAACTGCATCATGGACTTAAACAACGACACCGGGATACCCGTTTTGATGGCGTTGTTTGTGGGTGCAAAGGCAGCGGAAGCGGAGGGACCTAACAGAGACGATCCCGCTGCTGAGACGCCTGTTCGCCTTGCAGCTGAGAATGTTTCTCCAAGTGGCTGGTTAAGCGGTAATACACCTTCCACCCCTGATCCACTTATTCCCCCCGCCATTGCTACCGGTCCCCCAAACCCCGTTGAAGGTGTCGACGGCAGCGCCCCTCCACCAACAACAGCATAAATTCGCGCAGTAATTGCACTGAAATGAACGGCAGAGTGCAGTCGCATGCGTTCTTCGGTCGTCACGAGAAATGGGCATTGACCAACCACCCCGCGTTCAAGCAAAAGTGACAACAAAGAGTACACCTGTTCCTTTGGGTGACTCTCTTCCTCTCGTTGTGCCGTTTCAGTGGGGAAGTAACGACGAATTAGCCATCGAAACAGTTCCTGCTGGCAAACAACGGAGGATCGTGGCCCCACTGCATGCAGCACTGCCAGCAGTAGCGACTCTAACTGTACGCCATAGTACGGAAAAATGGGGAGAATCCCTTGCTCCACTAAATAAGTGCACTGATGCTCTGTAAAACCAAGCGTGGCGCACGGTTGGGCGAGGAGATGAAGCATAAAAAGTGAACTGTCCTTGATATTGTTCTGCACTGCCGGCGCGCCAATTGGACCACCGCTGCTTGTGGAACTTGAAGGCGTGTGCCCACCCGCGCCGAGACCAAAACTCGCGGAGCCACAACGGTGTAGGTTAGAGTCACTCAAAGCACCTGTCACACTCCCTTGTAATGTCCTGCACGTTCTTACCGGCGTCTCTGCTGCATCACGGCCGCTTTCGAGGAAGAACAGCGAGCGAAACAACTGCAATATAACGTTACTCGGGTGAACGGTGGATACGGGCTGTGGATCGTGGGAGAAGCCGACCTGATCAGAGACGTCAGCGATCCCTTCGTCTCCTTCACGTGGACGTTTTCTCCCTGTACTAACTCCATTATCATGGCTCTTATTGCTACCGGTGCTTTCGCTTCTATCACCCGATTTACCGCCACTGTCGCCACCGCTGTGCCTGCTGGTGCCGTCTCCACTGCGTGATCCAGGGGAAGTAAATAGGAGCGCCAAATAGGCGTCGTGTGTGCTGCAGGCCAAATAAAGCACAATGGCCCCAAAGTCAAACAACGATGCAAGTGGTCTACATGGAAAATGTGATAATTCACGACGTGAAACGAAGTTGAATTCACTTCGTGGCACCGTGAATAGTTGCCGCATAAAAGGCAACACCGTTTCATGCAGTAATACCAGTGTCCGCGGGGGAGTAGAAGCGGAAAAGGGGGAAGCAGGTGCCTGTACTGCTGTTGGTGAGCAGATTAGGGAGGTTGTTGGTGGTGGTGACGCGGAAGAACTCTTGGCTTGTGACCGCAATAACGGCGCGTTGCTTTTTTCTTCCTTGTGATTGGATGCGTTGCCGGTGGTACTGCAGGAGTTACTACCAAGAACATTTCCGTGGTGGTGTGCAGCACGCGGCCTATTTCGTTCAATGTCTGCTCGCACGTTTTGGCCTAATACTGCCGAAAAGGATGCACACACCTGCGTGGTCAAGAGGGTTAAGGCCTCCAATCGCCAGCCATCCCTTCGTGTTGTGGCATAAAAGAAGTGACACAGTGGTTTCAGGAGATCCAGCGGCACACCTGAGGTTAGTGGGTAGTCGTCGCGAGCTATTTTTATAAGTAAGTTTACAGCCACCAGGAGGTGTTCCTCCAACCGCAGTGCACACGTGGGTCTCTGGTGGCGTCGCATGGTGATGTTCACGAGTTGCTGCATGACAAAGGGTAATGTGACTTTGCGGTTGTTTTCCGGTTTATCGACGGCCACGGCGGTGTCCTGGCTGGGCATAAATGCGCTAAGAAGATGCGGCGCCCGAAAGAGTTGAACGAGAACTGCAGCATACGTTGTTCCCTCCTCCACAGAAGGAGCTTGATCCCCATCATCATTCATCTCATGAGAAGTGGGTCCTCGGTTGCTTTTTTTGGAGTTGCCACAGCCGCCTGCTGGAGGCGCGCCACGGCCACGCACCCACGTCCCCGTTCCTCCACCAGTATCACTTCCGTTTGCTTCATACACCGTTTTATCAATAAGGTCTAGCAGACGCACTGTCAACTTCGCTATGAGCTTCGGCAGCAGGTTTGATAGATACCCATCAAAGAGAAACAGATGTAACAAAAGTTGCGCGAATTCCTGACCACAGACTGGGGCCAAAACCTCCGACTGTAAAACCTCGAGCGCGCAACTCACAAATCCGTTGAGGGGAACGGCGTTCTTCCACAGAAGTGGCAATACTGCGTGGTTTGGAGGCACTGCCCAAATATGGTGCGATGCCTCTCCCCAACCCTCACCACCTCCAACTGGTGCCACGTGCTGCGGTGCCGATTTGAAGGATGAAGATGTGAAATTGTCCCTCCCATCTCCTCCATGATGATGTTTTGCCGTGTCGAAGCCGGATGACATGGAATGCGTATCACCGCCCCCACCACCCACGGAGCTGCTGCCCGTCCCAATAAGCATAGAGGAAAAGGAAGAGGAAGAGGAATGGGCAGCGGTTTGTTGTTGTTGTTGAACTACCGACGCAGGCAGGTTATGATGGACGGTCTCAATTAGCGCTCGCCATGGACGGGCGAAGTCGGTGCGCAGTTTTCTTCCTCTATTTTCTGAATAAGCGCTAGTTCCTGACTCGTCCTCAGCAATGTTCACACGGCCCAATGCCGCCATTTGCCGACGCTTTGTTACCGCCTCGTTATACTGCTGGAGTGCAGGGCGAAGGACACTATTCATCACCACGAAAAGAATGTTGTTTGCCACATGTTGACCGAATAAATCCTGAACACACATGCAACTCTGTTCCACCGTGTTGTCAAGGAACGTGCGAAGATCTTGCAGAAACTTGGGTGCCTCCCGTATAGTTGCCCCTTGAAGATCATTGCAGATCGTTGTAAGGCTCCTCTTAAGTGCCTCCTTGTCTAATGAAATACTCCGCTGCGACACTGCCGGATGCCGTCCCCTAAACAATCCAAGCATTGAGGCATCTTGTGAGGCTGACATAATCACGGATTCGATGTTTGATGACTACAACTTATACCCTCTCGTGTTTATGTGTATCCGCTTTTCGTTTATTTATTTATTTTTTGTTTTCCTCCCCCTTTCTTTCTTTCGTTCAACTCCTCTCGTTGTGCTTCCTCCTTCCTGTACGCGTTCGTTAATTGACTGCAACGCCAAACCAGATGGCGCAACTTAGACCCGTCTGTTCCTGGGAACTAACTAAATAAAAAATCAAATCTGTGTACAGTTACACCTGTTTGTATTTGTATAAACTCCTTAGCCTTCGCTTCTGTTTTTAGCTCCCTTTTTTTCTCCTCCACTTTCTCAGAGATGTGCGCTGGGAGAAGCTGAGGCTCTGTTGTTGTTGTTTTCTTCCCTTTTTTAAATTTGTTTTGGGGAGCCGTTTCTCCTTCACACGAGCGGTGGAAATGAAAACCTTCACTTATGTGAAATCTCCAATAATAATAGTGGTAGTAATGCTTCTTCCTTTTTTCCCCCAACTCTATTCACCTGAATCGGCTTCGACTTCTTTCCTTTTCGCGTTTTTTTTTTCACCCTTGCTGTCTTTATAACGCTACGTAATGTCAGTCGATATATATATA
>NW_027124275.1:0-467 GCF_001457755.1 Trypanosoma equiperdum
TTATGGCTACTTTTGACAGTGTTATGCACTGCAGGTATTCGTGCGCACGGTGACTGGAGAGATTGCTATGCTGGTAGGAAACCCCCACCGGCAGGACACGTACGTGTGGTGTGCAGTTTGGCGGAACAACTTCGAGGTTTACCGGATACAATAAGTTCTGCTCTTGTTACTGCCGCTGCTGCTTCGAGTAAGGCATTTGAAGCAAAGGTACAAGCAGAGGAAGCTGTGGAACTTGCCGAGTCAAGAGGCCTAAACGTTACGAAAGCGAAGGAAGCTGCTGTGAGAGCAACACTTGCTGCTGAAGCTGCGGCTACGGCTGCAAGTAATGTGGAAATTGACGCTGCAAATGTCACTTCCTCCCGTCTGGCTCGTCGCAATCCTAACACAGGCTTTGAGAAAGTTGCTATGTGCGAAAACTTGGACAAGGATTTGCGGGAGGCGGCAGCAAAGTGCACAAAGAAAGCGGA
>NW_027124275.1:477-734 GCF_001457755.1 Trypanosoma equiperdum
AGGAGACAGGATGCGGGGTTGCAAAAAGTTGCACTATGCGACAATGTGGACAAGGATGTACGAGAGGCGGCAGCAAAGTGCACAAAGAAAGCGGACAACGTGACAACCCAATCACTCAGTGAGACACTTCATAGGTTGGAGAATCTGTACACTAATATGAGTGCTCTTGAATCCTTACGGGTCGAACATGTTGAAATTGAACGCTTTTTTGAGATGCTCGAAGAACACGTGGAGGAGGCTGTCCGTGCACAAAGACA
>NW_027124275.1:744-815 GCF_001457755.1 Trypanosoma equiperdum
GTTCCACACGGAGCTGAAATTGTTAGAGGGTCACGTGGAGGAGGCTGTCCGTGCACAAAAACAGGCTGAGG
>NW_027124275.1:825-1045 GCF_001457755.1 Trypanosoma equiperdum
ATTTCACACGGAGCTGAAATCATTAGAGGATCACGTGGAGGAGGCTGTCCGTGCACAAAGACAAGCTGAGGAAGCAGCTGCCGAGGCAATTAAAATAGTAGATGCTGATGAGGAGGTGAGAGGATACAAAAAGGAAGAAATTAATCAAGTAGCAGGGACAAAAAAAGGTCAGGAGGCAAATCAAACAACCGGCACAAATACGGGACCAGTTGGAAATTCC
>NW_027123960.1:0-1572 GCF_001457755.1 Trypanosoma equiperdum
AAACCACAACCACTAAGATAGGATTTTCCACTAGGAGGTGATTTTAGTAAATGAGGTAATTTTTTATCCTCCTCTTTTCTGTAACCTACATTAAAGAACCAAAAACATCTCTGCACATGCTCCTTGTGTTCTGAAATCATAAATATATTCGAATGAGGCACATAACACTCTGCCATTGTCATGAATATAATTGGTGAAATGTGCTTCTCTTTTACTATATATTTCTCACTAAACTTCTTTTCATTATCAGAATTATTTTGTATAAAATGTTCCACTGCATTCGCATACTTGCCACAGCCATATATTATAACATCACACACATCCAAATGAATCACAATATCATCATCGGTTGCATTTGTTTTTCTAAAAATTCCATAACCCATCTAGGCCTTTTGACACGGCTATACAAACCTCCCATTGCAATTATAATAATTTCAACATTACTTAGTTTGGCACTCAATATGACTCTGCACTATTCTTTAGTTGCATGAGTTTGAACTACAATCACTAACACTCTGGCTTCATAGACTCCTTTTCAGTTACGTTTACTTTTGTGTCTTCTTAAAGAGATATTGAGCTTATAAATACTAAAGCTAATAACAGCGGTAGTAATAAAGTTCTCAAGATAGAAAATTTCATTACCTTATATATTTTAAAGATTTGATGGGGATAAAAGAAATACTTTGGAAAACTTGATAAAACTACTTTATTGCGATCCAAGGATTTTTAATTAATGAAAAATTTTCAAATATGTAAGTAATTCCTTGGTGTTGTTATGATATATGTGTTTAAGAGTGTATGCTCAGCTTTCGCAGCTTGTATTAGGCACTGATCAATTGTTTTTGTATTAGAATTTAGCTCCACACGCACACCTACCGTTACACACCACGTGTATCTCGGTGTTCACTTCTTTTCAAAATCCCTCTTCATGCATTTCTATGGGAATTAAAGTGGTCAGGTGAACTAGTGTATGGAGAAATACAAAGAAGTTTACTAACTTCATGTACTAACTACCACAACCGTCCTGTTTCATCATATAGGTTCAATAACTATAAATCTATCAATTAAAGCCTTTCTTGTTGCCACTAGAATTATTTCATTAAAATTTATTCAACTTTTTTCTAAAAGGTAGGTATAATCTCTTCCTGTATAATTCTCCCCTGTGGCGTTGTAGTGCACATATAGTCTTTTGCTCTGTATTTCTCTTCATTCTTCTTGCTGTAGCATTGCTACTTATGCGAATTAGGCATAAACTCCATTTGGTTTTTACACTGTATTTTGTCTCTCCTACACCGATCTCTCCATCATATCCATGTGCATAATAATGTCATTTGTTATATTTGTGTTTCAAACTGTATATTCAAGCTCCATTTCTCACCATCTTTTCCCTTTCTATATATCCTTTAACATTATTCTTTGTGCTCTTTTACTCTCGCTCATTCACTTGCTATCAGTGCAGTCGCGCCATCATTTCAAGCGTTTTAATTAATCGCACATTTATTATTTTAAGTCATTATCATAAATATAGTATTAGTATATACACACTCACAACATAATCCTATTATTCTTAAT
>NW_027123960.1:1582-4233 GCF_001457755.1 Trypanosoma equiperdum
TAAAAAATAGAGAGAATGGTAAAGTTTTAACACCCTGTTATCCTACAACATTACGCTCATAAACAATTATCATAGAAAATACCATATTAATTGATTTATCACCAATTTTCAAATTTTCATCAAAAGGCATTAAAATATATTAAATTTCATAAAATTGAGCGACAATCCTTAGCATGATAAAACACTTAAAATTTACATCCAGAAAACAAAATAGTGCGTTAATTACAACAGAAGTACTCGCTATGGTGTTTTTTTTATCTTGATTTGTTTCCTGTCTTGGTTTGTAATTCTGATGCTTTACTCACTTTTTATTTTCGCCTGATCCATCCACTTTGCAGCCATCTTTGCAGTTATCTCCTGTTCCTTTTGCTTCACAAGTGTCTATTGTTTCTGTCTCTGATGACTCTGCTTTTCTACCTGCTGCCGCGACACGCTCTTCTAAGCTTTTCAGGGCCGCCAGACCAGACTGCTGTTGTGGTAAAAGACTATAGCGGTGCTGCTTAGAGTCTTTTTTGTCTTTCAGCTTCTTCATTGTTGCTTTGCCGCTGGTTACTTGAGGGACCGAGACACTGTTAATCTTTTCTTTTATTTTCTCCCGTCGCTGTGCTGCTTGTCCGGCAACGCTCATTATCATGTCGTTGGCGACAGTTTGCACGTCTACCGCTTTGCCTGATTTATCTTTTGGGGGTAGGGAGTTTGCGATAAGTTCCTTGGCCGCATCGTTGTCTATAAGCTGAGTGATCAGGTCGTCTGCTGTTTCCGCACAGTCCCCTGCCTTGAAGTCTCTCAAGTCGGAAATTAAATTATATATTTTGTCAGGTGCCTCAGCTGCGGCTGATATCTTCCAGGACGATGCCTTTGCTGCTCTGTTGTCGATCACAATTGTTTCCTCCCCTTGGTTGTTGTGGGGGGGTGGCAGTCACAAATCCGGCGAAAACCTTTTGAGTCCCAGGCGTGTTGATTCTCCATAGATTGCTTGTCGTGTCTGTGGCCCCTGTCAGAATGGGGCACTTGTTTGTTGCGCCTGCTGCTTTTGCGTCTGCGGTGTTGACGCTTTTGAAACCTTTGTCAGAAAATTCGGCCGCTAGTTGCGTTGCGGCGTCTGCCCAGGTTTCGACTATATCTGGGGGGCATCCCAGCTCTTGTGCATTTTGCGCCGTTGTTACTGTTGTTCCTGTGCTTAGACAGTAGCCAGTTGCACGGCCTATTGAAACCTTGCGCAGAAAATCCGCGAACTCCGTTATGGCGCCCGCTGCTTTTGCTGCATTTGTCATTGCTTTTACCGCTGGTTCCACAAGATCATTTAGTTTTTTTGTGCCTTCGTCAGCGCAGTCCAGTGCTGCCACGGCTATTGCCGTGAAAACAGTTGATTTATTGTGATCCCGTTCTGTCGCCGCCGCCAGTAGAGCTTTGACTGCAGCTTCGTTTCCAGCTGTTATTTGTCTCTCCAGCATCTTTTGTTTGTCCGTGAAAAACTTTGGTACAGCCATCAGCGCCGATGCGACTTTGCAAAGTTTCTTGACGGCGCTTTCTTCGAATGCTGATGCTGTCCCTTCTGTCGGGCGCAGCGAGGCTATGACGCATATCATAGCCGCTAGTTTGTGCATTTGTAGTTATTTACCACTCAGTTCTATAGTTCTTTGCCTTTATCCACCATTTATTGTCAGAAATTGGAGGTCTGCAGTGGCAGCGCTTGTGTGGCATCTAAGATTGTTTCTTAAACGTTTGGTGTGAACTTTGTCGCGGCTGCCTTATTTGTAGCAACTCCTTAGCTGTTGCCTTGGCTTATTTGCTTATGTATCAGTCTGCAATCGCTCAAATTGCGTGGATCTGTCGCATACTGGGCAGCCTTGTTCTTGCTCTACTTGGTGCTGCGCTGGCGAAAAGCAAAGTCATGGCGATTTGCCTATCCGGCAGCCGCGTCGCTGCTGTAAAACACACGTCTGGGTGTAGCTATATCAATATATGCATTTTTCTTGAGAAGACTTCTGGAGAGCTCAATGAGTTCAATTGCAATTTTCACCCCGAAACTACCGGTCTTTGTTCTTCTATGCTATTCTGTTTCTACTTTCCTCAAATATTTCAATCGCACCATGTTACGAAGCAGCTTGAGTTGTCTTTGGGTTTGAGAATTGATATACAACATCAGACTGAAAACTACACTCATCATTATCATATCCTCTGTTTCATACATACACTTTTGAGTGAAATTCATGGCAACATCGTCTTTTTTTCTTTTTCCTTTTGATAAATCATTTTCTTTTGCACCGAACAGTGTGGTTCCTGGTTTTTATAGTATTTTTTGCTCTTTGGGTCGTCTGTCGTTTCTTACATGGATAACGTTACGGCAAACCCAGCCCTGTAATCTTCCCCATCTCTGGCCTTTTCATATCTGACTGTAACGTAGTCTCGTGTATGGCAATGAACATTATTATATTTGTGTTTGAAACTCCGCCACATTCAATCTCCTTTTCCATCTTTCTTTCTTTTCGACTTTAAAATAATATTCCTTGTTCCCTCCTTCACTTATTCTTATTGCAGCAGTGCCAGTATTTCAAACACTTCTGTTTTTGTTTGAAATTTATTTTACACAACTACCAAAACAATAATTTGAAAACGCTCACAACACTCTTCTATTATTATCATTATTA
>NW_027123960.1:4253-5967 GCF_001457755.1 Trypanosoma equiperdum
TAATACTCTCCTATTTTATCATTATATCACTATAACAACACCAACTAATGTCCATAAAATATAGCAATTTCAAAAGTTTTAGAATAGCGCTCACTTGTCATACGCTCTTCATTTACTATTTATATCAATATTCCAGAATCACACACATTTTACAACAAATTTATATTTTAAAGATTTCATTACAAAGATATAAAACATACCAAATTTAGCAAATAATCTCAAAATAAAAAAATCGATTTATTTCATAAAATTTAAAAAGACTCCTTAAAATTATGCCAAACTGATAAAGGCAGAAACCATCAGAGCAGTTTTCTTATTGACGATGAAACTGGGAGAGCGGTACTACGGCTTGGAAATCTTTCCAGTACCATCAACAAAATCAATGCAAACACAGACTGCTTTCTTACACGGTTTTACATCCTTGTTTTACGCTTCATAGGCTTTCTGGGTTTGGTGTTTACTTAAATCTGCCGCGGTACTTTTCTCTCCTGTTCCTGCTCCTCCTTGCTTTGTCTGTTCCTCTCCATCTTTAGGTTTGCACTCCTTGTTGCTTTTGTCAGTTGCATTCTCATCCCATTTGCAGGGCTCTTTGCATTCGTTTTCCGTTGTTTTCTGTTTTTTAGATTCCGGTTGTGCTGGTGCTAGTGTTTCTGGTCGTGGAGTTCTAGCGTTGATATAGGCTTGGACTGCTGTTTGTGTGTGTGCCTTTACTCGCTGTAGTAGTTGTTCGTTCGCGTGTTGTTGCCTTGCAAGCTGCGAGAGTTTCGCCGCCGCAGCTTCTAGCTTCGTCAGCCACGCGACAGGTAGTATCCGGTCGGCGGCGGTGCTTTTGTAGAGAACACAGCCGGCGTTGACTCCAGCGTTGCATTGGTTGGAGGCTGCGGTGCCTAATATGTTGGCTTCGCCGTGATTGGCTTTCTGCCCGGCGCGCAGTGTTGCGAGAAATTGCCCCGTCGCCGCCGCGATTGTTGCTTCCGACGCCTTATGTTGCGAAGTTTTGGGGCACTTTGGTTTCAGCGCATTGAATGCTGTGGTTGTTGTTGCTTGGTTGGTGTACTTTAGGGCGTCGTTGATTGCTTGCCCAGTGCATGAGTTGCTTGCTCCTGTTGTGTCCGCGCAGAGGCAAACCATATCGTTCGCTATCGATTTGCCGGCGTTTGAGTTCTGGGGGTTGGCGTCGCCGCAGCCGGTGGTCGGTGTCTCATCAAATGTTATGCTGCCCGTCGAGTCAAGGTCGTTCAGTTGCCCGTACGCCGCAGCGCGAAGTTCGTCTATTACGGCCTGTTTTGTTACTTCATTTTTTAATAAAGTTAAAAGGCTTTCCACTGCTCTTAATGATGCGTTTACTGCTGCTGATGCAGCGGTTCGGTCATGTGATTTCTGCGGTCTTTTGAGTTCTATTTCTAGTATTTTATGTTTTCCGCCTTGTACTAGCTCCTTAGCTTGGTTCCACTTCTCCTTGTAGGTTTTCCATGGCTCCTTTGCATCCCTGGCTGTATCCGGTGTTTTGAAGTCTTGGTCGTAAAAGCTGTCTTCCGCTAATGACATGTTTATCCGAAGTAGTTCTCCTAGCTCCGCTTCTATGCTTGCCTTGTAATCAATTTCTTCGGTGTCTGGGTCCACTAAGGCTACATTTAGTGCGGTATACAGCACTCCAAAAGCGTGAGCATTGTCATTAGCTGCCGCTATTGCCGTCCTTCCTACAATGATTAGT
>NW_027123960.1:5977-7437 GCF_001457755.1 Trypanosoma equiperdum
AGCACTTGGCATCAGTTTCGACATACGCACGGTATTACTATTTTGTTTAACTGCTCTTCCAGTTGTGGCGTCAACTTCCACGAGGGCGAGGATGAGATGAAATTCAGGATGTATTTAGTGGTATGTGTTGAATAATTAATTCGTAAAAATGCGATTGTATAAATGTTGATGAGTCCCAAAATGACGATAGGCTTATTCTTGGTTAAATACAAAATTCCAGAGCCCACTTTTCAGCAATTACTAAACCTTGTTTTGCGAAGGTATTGCAGTTTTGAGTCCAAGTTCATTCCTTCTAAAGTTATATCTGTTGCATATACTGCTCTTTTGGTTCAATGTTTTAAATTTAAAAACACAGAATAAAATTATTTACCTTAAATTCAAAGCTTATGGCCTTTTATTCGATATATCTGCTTCTATTTCAGGGGATTGACACCACGATACAGTAAAAAAATATAATGTCTTTTTTGTATTCACACTTTAAATTGAATTGTCGGAAAATGAGTTCAGGTTTTTGAAAGGATCAGCTCATGATTCTGTACTTTGAGACACATATTATCGTTAATATTTTGTTACAAGTTGTATATTTTCTCCATTAATTGCGGAGCGGTATCAATACTCTAATACGGGTCACTTTTTTACAAAATGGTGTTAATTTCTCGCACATATACCAATATGAAATTGAATGCATCTCACTCTGAACTCTTCCCACCTCAGACAAAGTTGCACGTACAACCAGTGCATTGGCTACTGTGAGAAGCATCCGAGAACTTATTCTTATTTTTCTTTCCTTTCTAATCCAATAACAGTCTTAGTTGTAAAATTATACTGGCGATAATATTATGTATGGTGTAACAAATATTTGACATTTTTACTATATCTGATAAGAATGAGAGAACCACTTTACCTCAAACCTATCTAATCCTTTCTTCCATCTTTATACACTGCTGTTTTCTTACAGATGTACATTAGGATCCGTCATCCGATTAAAAACTACATTTAACAATATATCCTTGTTACATCTATCAATTATACAGTAAAATAATGGGAGCAATCTCCTGTATCATTTCTACTTTTATTTTGAACAAACAGTCCCTTTTTTCGGCAAAACCGTTTCTTCTCCGGATACTCCTTCTATCAAGGACAACCACCGTAGTTACTACATTTTTCCTGTATACTAAACTCTACCTGTACATGATTGTACTCCATATTGTCCTGTTGCACCACATTCACTATCATGTTTTTACTTAAAATGCGCATATTCTATTTAATTGTAGCTCTATTTGTTTTTCTACCTCTCATATAAAAATGTTCCTCATGCTCTGTCACACTATTTGTACTCATATTGCACCCTCACAATTTTTTCGGTGCTATTATTTTGCTCTTCCATTTAGTTTTTACTAACAATCTCATAATATTATTAGTATATACACACTCACAGCACTCTTCTATTATTATTATTA
>NW_027123961.1:0-8945 GCF_001457755.1 Trypanosoma equiperdum
ATCACTGCTGTTCAATAGTGTCTACAATGCAGCCACGAGCTGCGGTTCTTTTGGAGACAAGCTAGTTGGAAAGACACTAATTAATGACTTCTTCTGCCTATGTGTTGGGGAGGCTATCGACATTGTTAAGAAAGAAGAGAGAGGGACACATCACCATGATTCAGATGTCGAAGACAGTAGTGATGACAATATATATAATGGATATAACTGTCCTTGCAAGGATGAAATAAGGAGACCTAAAAATGGTAGTTGGACTATGATGGCTGATTCTTGTAAAGGTGATAACAGCAAGTGCGACCCTAAGAAAATAAAATACAACCATACTGAGGCTTGGGATGTGATTAGTAAGGCTTGTGCATACAAAAATGTTGCATCTAATGTGAAAACCTTAAAGAGTGCATTAGCTCAGTTTGATGCATTAGTGAATTTGGGACAGAATGGCCATCAGGTAAAGGGTATTCTTGGCTACGTGAGAACAGACCATAACGAGAATAGCACGTGCCTGGGTTACACTGCTGGATTCACATGTGTCAGTTACAATCACACACTTGAAAATGGTGGGATTCCTTGGTACAACCATCTTACTAACGCCACCGAGCAACTACAAGAAATGGCAAAGTATGCCAAAGAGTCTGACAGTCATCTTCACGAATTGGAAGAATACCAACATGAGGCAGAGGAAATATTTCTTGAGGTGAAACTTGGTGGTGATGCTGGGCTATGGAAAAGTAACCGAGCTCAAGGTGAAAGTGACAGTGAAGGTTATGATACTGGGGTAAATAATGATTGTTTCTATTATATAGATGTGAAAACTGGTGTTGTTATGCTATTAATTCTTTCCCTTTTTTGTATGTTTTAGTTTATTGTTACGTTACCAACATTGTTGCGTAGCATCTTGTTTTTTTAATGGTTTGTGCATGTACACGTGTGCATATTGTTTAATTCTTAAATATGTGAGTGTATAAGTAATATCATATGAATTTGTTTTGTTAAGATGAATAATGAATGTTGTATCATTTTTTTTGTTTAGCAGTAACTGCCAGCAATGCTGAGTGCCGTTATCAAGATAGCGGTGGTTTGTTTGGAGAGCTCTCTGGTGATGCCATGACATCTCAAGGGAGCTAGAAACTTTATGTAACTCTTTTTGTATATTATGCTCTGTTGTGAGTGTGCTATTAGCTTGTTACTATCTGTGTCAGATAATACTATATTTGTCTTATTAATGACTTGTATAGGTTAGGTTGGAACTAGTTGTAAGGGGCAAGTGCGGGTTACTGACAATTTAATTGTCAAACATTCGCTATGGCTGTAATACCGTATTTGGGGTCCCAAGACTTCTACATACCTTTTTACGATCCAAATGTACAGGGGCGAGGGGTTACAATTTCCACTTATACGGAAGGCAACATTGTATGTAGTCTCTCCTTGAGTGGAGTGTTCCTCCAGAATGAAGAAAGTACATGTTGGAAGGGAATGAGGGGTTTCTCAAGTTCTAGGAGGAATTGTGCAAGCCTATCGCTGAACACTGTCTTTTGCGTAGATTCGACTTCCAATCCAAAGTGCCAGCCTGATGGTGTTTAGTCCTGGGTACACGTGTATGTGGTTGGGATTTCCTTCACATTCGTTGTCGTGCTTATGTTTGTTTTCAGCGATGATTGGATATTTGTGACACCCACTGCCTCCGTGTGAAATAGTGTACAATTTTTCCTCTGTGTGCTTTCGTACGCGGAATTGTGGGTAACGAGTGCTGTGATTTGTGAACATTTTGTGTTGGTATTTGTTGTGGTACATTGTGTTCTGTTTGTATCGCTGCTTCGGATGGGGGTGAGAGCAGTCTCGGCTAATTGTGTTACGGTGCTGAAGAAACGGGCCGCTTAAACCCGTCGATAATTCAAAGATGTGGAGGAGAGGGGAAAACGAAGCATCGGGACCAATGCCGTATTTATTTTTTACGTGTTGGGGAAGCAGGATGCTAACTGACTGGAGCTGGCATTTGGCGGGGATGTTGAATGGAACCGGGACAGAGGCTTAAGTGAATTGCAAATGGAAACCGGGGTCGTCTTGCCACCTGAAGGAGGGATGGGTTAGTTAACTTCCTTCACGATTGCCGGGTTGATATTTGCATTACACGGTAAGTAATGACGTGCGCTTAGCTGCGGACACCGTTATGTGTGGGTGCCGGCCGTCGCGTTCCGCCATGCGGCTAGCGGTTGTTACTGGTCTAGTTGTTTTTCTTTGCTGCCACTGACATCTAGAACAGTCCACCTCACCATAAATCTGAGTACGCGCACGGTTGCTGCAAATGTGCCGCGCCATGTCTTTCGTTTTTCTTATCTGTTTTTGTTCTTAAATTCCTCGCCCTTAAATATGAAAATGAAGGCATAATGCGGGCCTTTTCCTCCAGTCGTGGTGTTGGGTGGTCTGGAAGACCTTCACGGAACCCCGGCTCCCACGTGTGCTTGCTGAAAGGGAATTGCGGACCACGCGGCGACACGGTGCTGAATTCTCCACCTTCACATTTGTAAATTACTTTAAACGCTTCCCCTCCTGCGACCGTCCCTTTCCGCTAACTAAAAAAGGAGAGGGACCAGTAGTCGAATGCGGCCGCTGCTCGCAAGTAACGCCAACGATAATAATGACAATAAATCCCCGCATCCACCATATGCGGATGATGGGTGATTCAAAGAGGAGAGGAAGCACTCGGGCGGAGGCATTTATGAGTTAGGGTTTGTTTAATTTCCCTCCAAAGCACGAAACTCAGGTGGTGATACCACCATACGTGCTTGCGCTCCAACGGCTTCCTGTGTGAACTTTCCAGTATTGGGTTGAGCCGCTCCGCTTCTCCCTTCCAGTTATTTCCTCAGGAGGGCAACACATAAGTCGCTCCCGTACGAATGAGGAGATGTGGCGCCAGCCACCCCATCGAAGGTAAACCGCCGTTGGAGCCTGTTGCTCGCGGACTCTCCAGACGACGCAAAACATTCGCATGGAATGTGTAGCGGGTGCTGGAAGACTGGGCGTCTTTAAATTTATTCGTCGGTTTTAGGAACCCCAAATCCCTATTACTTACGTTGCGCATCCGGCCGATGTGTCGAACCGTCTCCTCATTCCTGCTTCGTGTGATTCCTTCCGTCAGCGCTTTCCATTTGTGTTGAAGGCTTCCCTTTCCTCAATGTCTGTTTACCACCACATCCGCGTCGAACTCCTATCGCAAAACACGGGCGCAGATCCCGGCACCGGTACCGTGAAAATATCTGAACGGAATCCTGGGATGTGGAAACAAACCGAAGGGAGAACTTCCTACTCCTTTCTCATTTCCTTGCACGCACGAGTTTAAAAAAAAGAAAGAGAGGAGAAACATCGAGAGCACGGGGACGGGGTTACGTTCCGGGGACTGATTCTGCAGGAGAAATGCCCCCTATTCCGGTGACGTCGCACCCGTCACAGTTAATTTTCCTTCCATATTGCACCCATCGCATCCCCAACTGTACGCGGCGACAGGGTGCTTCACAGGAGCGGAGAAAAGTTAACTCCTAACCATGTGCTGCTGTAACCCTCTCGCCCGGTGTTGAACAAACGATCCGTGATTTCATCTACGCACATGATTGCGTGAATTGGCGCCGCCACCAGCGCCTCCCCCTCCACTTCATTCGTATCCGCTTTTTCACCATCTTGGCTTTTAGTTTCACATGTACAATCATCTTTGCTTCCATAGACGCGTATTTTCCTGTAGTCATTCCATCCTATCCTAAGAGCCTCACGCATCGCGGTGCCATTTCCAATAAGCCTAATGATGAAGAGTGCCGCAACGCGCAAATATTTATGCACGTCCTGCCGAAGCATTGCCATCACAATAGCGGTGTTTGGCGTTATTTGCAGCACCCTCGCAATAAGGCAAATAAACGGTTCAGGTTTGCGCAGTGGACCACTCAATCCGCCGACGTACGACACGGAAATGAGGTCCTCCATCGTTGCCATTAGCGGACGATGAAAGCAAGCGGCCATTGTTTGGGACTGGAGGATTCGGTGGCGTGTAACGGGATCGAAGGCGGCAACTGCGCTGCGGCCCTTCAAGTTCCACGCCGCCGGTCGCTCATTATTCATTACGTTCGAACTACTAATTAATTTATTTGTTTCTTGGATGGGATGCGTTCCTACCTGCGCCTTCTCCGCTTCGGTGGCCATTATGCACAGGTACCGGTTGAAGAATACGGCGGAAACACACAAAACACAAAAGAAGGCACCGCGATAGGTTTCAGGTCGAGGAAGGAAGTGTCAGGTAAACCAACTGTATAAAAAAACAACAACAACAACAACAACAATTGCAACACCAATAACACTAATGAAAGCTGCGTGTGGAACAGCGCAAGGGACAAACCAACTTCCTTGCAGTTCCTCCATATGTGGAATATCAATTGGCACGCACAACACACATGAATGGGAACGTAACTATCAGTCGCACGTGCCTACTGAAAGGGCCGTATCGCGAGCCAAAGAGTCATGGGTGCCTGCAGAAGTGCAGTAACATATGCAAAAACCTTTGCGTTGTACGGAACGCGTTGCTCTCGTTGGTGCGAGCGCATCAAAGTTTTGGCGGCAAATGTGGCATTGGCAAGCACAACATATAAAAGTATTGCCCAAGTATACACAGTTTCACCTTCCAAACGCAAAACCTCTCTCAGCAACACAGCAAGGCAAATCGTGATGTATTTGTAGGAACATAGTGCGGTGAGCTCGAGTATGGTTGATGCCGGTGTGGTGCGAAGAAGGTGACACACGAGCTTCAGAATGAAAACTTCCACTTGAAGCCAAAATAGCAGCGACCAAGCGGGCCCTACAAGTTGTTCATTCGGCACGCTGTTGTGATGTAGTCCATAGAGGAAACCAGAAAGGATTACGTACGTTATAGCACCCATCAGTGGCACATATAAGTCAAATGCATGTACGTCTTCAGTTGGTGGAGGCACCTGTTCCGTGCTTTGTGTTGATGTCGGTGACCAACTGCCGCCTTGCATCGGAGGAGGCGAATCGCCCCCAAATCCTGAAGGATACCGCCTTTCCTCATAGTCGTTGTTGCTATAACCCTCTGTTTTTTTCATGCTGAATAGAAAAGGGAATAGCAACATAGTGAGCTTGCGTTTGACGTACTGGTTATCTACACGAAAATAACGGCGGAATCCCGTGACGACGGATATGTAGCTCATAAAACCTTGACTTTTTTCTTGAAGGACATTCTGCCCGTATTGCATCCCGATCTCTAGCATCGCATTCTGTTGCGTTCCTCCCCATGAAGATTGGTCAGGGTACCCAGGCGACTGTTGTTGTTGTTGTTGTTGCCTCATCGGATGTTTCTGGTTTCCAAAGGAGTCCATACACGAATTGTAACCACGTTACTGTTACCTATTTTATTTATTTATTTTTTCTGGGAGCACGTCGCCGCCCCCTTGTTTCCTTTTTCCCTCCCTTCTCCTTTACAACCTCCAGTTTGCTCCCAACCCTATTTTCCCAATGGACAAAAACGCGTGACAGGAGCTGTTTGTTTGTTGTGTGTGTGTGTGTGTGTGTTGAGTGAATGGCAAGAAAGGTGGGAAAGTTTTTTTTTTTTTGCAATTGTGTAGGGCTTGGGACAGACGGCAACACAGAATCAAATCGTGCAGTTCTGTCGAAGAAAACCGCAACACCACACACACACACCCAAAAAAAGAAGAAAATCCGGAGTTTGAACTTCCAGCTTTGTGACTGTACGATATTTACTTTGGAAGGGGTGCTGCAACCGCATGCCCGGTGGCGACGCCCAGCGCGCCGATACCACTGTTAACCTCACGTACACTTACTTTTAAGGTGAGAAAGAGTATCGTGCACCGTGACCATGTATGTTTTATAGGGAGGCGAGTAAAAAAAAAAAATAGCGAAAAAAAAAATTGCTACTTGCGCTTATTCATAGCACAGAGATACTTAAACCGCTCGAAGCATTCCCTGGCATTTTTTCCATCAACCATCGCCGCAATCTTCTGAAACTTATCCTTTTCCTTGTAATCCTTTAAATCCCGTAAACCCAACTCCAGCATCTTTTGTTGCTTCACCGTCCAATCCTCCACGGAAGCGACCTGAGAGTTGGCCCCTCCTGCTGATGGCGCCGCTGCTGCGGTTGCACCGTTTCCCTCAACTGCACTCGTCGGTTGCTTGGCGGAGGCGACTCCCGTTTGACCGACACTGCGATGGAGACCCGCAGTTATTTCATTCACCTTCTGCATTGCCTCTTCCTCGGTAAACTTACCGCGCAACTGCTCAGCGATTTTACTCCAGCGTTCCACTGTACCCGGGGGAAACTTGGCCGTCGCCTTTTGCAGGCGCGTCAAGTCCTCCTCATCCCACTCCTTTGCGTGTTTGTTCACTGATTCAGGAACGGTCTTCTTTTTTGCCTCCTGTGGTTTGGGTTCGGGCCTGGCTTTGACAGCTTCACCATACCGGGTCAGACCGATTTGGCGCTCCTTTTCCTCAACTAGTTCGTTAAAGCAAATGACGGCTTCAACTTCAGTATCTTCTTCACTTTCGTCGGTAGTGCGAGAGGCCACGTTGCTGGACGTACCGCTTTTTGTGCTCGTCGCGCGGCGTGTCGTATCCTTGTTTTTCACCTCAGAGACAACACCCGCAGCCTCCTCGGCAGTGTTAATTTTCGAAAATATCCACCCTATGTTAGGCCGCCGCACTGCATGTCGCAAAAGTTTGTTCGTTGCCGTCTCGTCTAGAAGGCCGTGCTCCTCCAGGAAGACAATCAGATCATCTTTTGCCTGACGAATGGCATTCTTTGTGTCTGTTATCTTCCGCTTCTCCTCCTCCCGTTTCTGACGCTCGCGCTCCATTTCCTCTGCACGCCGCCGCTCCCCCTCCTCACGCGCTTGACGTCGTCGGTCCTCCCGTTCCTTCTGCTCGCGTTGCCTTTTCGCCTCGTCCTCCTCACGCTTGCGCCGTAGCCGCGGATCATTTTTGCGGGCTCGCTCAACTAACGTACGCAACCGCTGCTGCTCCTCACGGCGTAAACAGTTAAGTTGCCGCTCATTTTCACGCATATAATACCGTTTTTCTTCGCGGCACATGCTATCATCAATTTCATCAAGCTCTACCATGTGTGAGAAGTCGCGCCAGCTCTGAAAACGCACCCAGCGGTCATAAAACCTATTAACTTCCTCCAAACTTGTTTTGTCATTCCCAATAGAAGGGAGACTAGGGTCCGTGCTCCACCTTTTGTTGCGTTCGAATACAGGACCAAATATTGCGTAGAAGTCGGCTCCTGTTGGTAGAGTTTCTGCCGGTATTGTGTCATCGAAAGGGCGTGAGGAATCGTATGTCAATCGCGTTTCGGGGTCACCGAGGATGTCAAGGGCACGCTGCACCTTCTTGAAGGCCGCATCTGATCGATCTTTCTGCTTGTCTGGATGTGTTTCAAGGCAACGTCGTCGGTAGGCAGTGCGAATTTGTTCATCGGTCGCACCTCCGCTCTGCTCTAAGCCAAGTATCTCATACCAGTCCACCTGCAAATCCTCTTCTGTCAGTTTCACAAACTTCTTGCGTCGCGATGCGTACGATTGCTGTTGCTGAAAGCTTCCCCCTCCTCCTCTTCCATATTCGCCACTGCCATCACCATCGCCCTCACTGTCGTCTTCACCATCGGAGGCACCCGCAGCATTCGGGTCCTCGTGCCGTCGTGATGGTTTTTGTCGCTCTTCCATTAGGAGCCGAGCGGTGAGGAGGGCCCGTTGCTGTATCGCAAGACCAAACGGTAACACGTGGACCAAATTAACCAGTTCCCCACGAGGTGGCTGCTGCTGCTGTTGCCGTAATGTCAGTGGTTCGTGACCATCCTCCAGCTGCGGGAAATCAAAAGTGGGAAGTACTATCATCTCCTGTTTCTGTTATCTTTTTGTGTTTTTTATTTCTTTTTTTTTGTTCTTCGTCGTCTAACTTTTATCGTTATTGTTATTATGATTATTAATGTTCCTTATTACTTATTTTCGCTTCCCGTCCAAGGCACTTTGGTGCTCTCCCTCTTTTCCCCTCTCTCTTGAAGGCAGCGGATGCAGTGTACGTGTGTGCAGTGAAATATGTGGAAGAATGAACGTAATGCGATGGCACCCCGCAAAAAATGAGGAGACTCCGATATAGAACAAGATGATAATGATGACAATGGTAAATCGGAAGCAACTAACAAAACATATTTGATGTCAACTATACTTGCTAGTTTTTTTTTCTTATTCGTGATTCCCTGTACTGTCCTCTATTTTTTTTTTTGTTTTACTTTACCTGACTGAACCACTGCTGAGGATCTTCTACATACCTTGAGCCATTGACGCTAAACAGGAAAAAAAAAGCATATACGCACGCAAAGTGAGAGAGGCATGCACATTCATTTCTTCACACCCTACTAAACAAACTGTGCCAGTTTCCCATTTTATTTTATTTTATTTCACTTTTTCTTCCTTTTTTTCCCTCCCCCAACCTCGCTTTTTTCCATCTTGCTCATATTTTTTTCTCTTTCCTTCTCTTCCTTTCCATTCCAAAAACGTCATTTCAATCGTTACTTTAATTTTCTGCTTCCTTTTTTTTTCCTCACTTTCCTTTTGTCGGGATTTTACTATGCATAATACCGCATTATCACTGGTTCTTTCACAATATTGTCGTGGGTTTATATGGGAATGAATACATAAATCAACAAAATCGGTGAAGGAGAAGTAAAGGGAAAAAAGAAATACGTGATGATGATAATAAGGATGCCAACAATCATTGAACAAACATCTTTTTTTTCTTTTTCTTTTTTAATTTTCCTTGACCTTTATTACATCTTGTTTCCCTGCACATCCATTCCCTGACTAATAAATTGTACGACCCCTTTTCTTTTCTTTTTTAAAATTAAATTTTTTTTTTCTTATTCCTTCTCTCTCTCTCTC
>NW_027123962.1:0-183 GCF_001457755.1 Trypanosoma equiperdum
GTTGCAAATGGAGGGGCTGGATCCTTCATAGTTGGAACTACTGGAGGATTTGTTACCTATAGCCAAGGTTCTGCCGTTATCCTGAAATCTAGCAACATGGTGCTCAAACTCATCAGCGATTACACTTCAATCAGAGACGGATATGAAAGTGTTACAAAACAGTACCGTGATGTAGAGCCAACT
>NW_027123962.1:193-412 GCF_001457755.1 Trypanosoma equiperdum
GTGGAAGGAAACACAAAGGAACTGTCGATGACGATGATGTTATAGATGAAGAGGGGTTCACAATGAGGAAGCAACGTACCCTAATGGGTTTAATGGCTTTTGCAGCAGTTTTGGTTATGTGATTCAATGTTATATTTTACGCTACGGTTCTGTTATTGGTATTGACCGTTTGTGATACCCGCTGCTTTTTTGTGTAATGGAGGGTATGTGTTTTTCTCT
>NW_027123962.1:422-3397 GCF_001457755.1 Trypanosoma equiperdum
TATATCTTTCGTCACATGTGATTGTAGGTAATGAAAGTTGAAATTGTGGAATTGGCTATTTTGTTATCTTTTATAATTTGCGTTGACGGAGAAAATGTGGAGCATAACTGCAAAACGGTAGATGATTATTATTTTAGAAATATAAATGAATCCGTATGTTATCTCAGTTGCCTTTCAAATGCATTAAATAAATTATACAGCGATGGTGAAAAGAGGCTGTTTGTGAATGAGGAAGCATACGCAAATGCTTCTCGTATATTGGATGATATGGAAGGAAAAACGGGTGAAAGCACGAAGTATTTGAGTGTCATTAGCAGTGTAATGGAAGGGGAACATGATAAATTGGAAAAGCTTATATCTTATGGAAATGAAATGGGAGACCTTGCGGCTAAGGCGGGTGGATTATTTGTTGAAGTTAATGAAAGCGTAAGAGCAGTGAGGAAGGAAATACGTGACGCTCTTATACAAGCAAACAAATATTATACGGCTGTTGCGGAAATTGCAGGAACGGTGTGGGCTTTTGATGGACAAAAAGTGGTTGAAGGTGATCACAAGTGTGACCTTGAAGCAAGTAAAAAAACCGTAGAGTTTCAATCTAAGTGCAGCGCCCACACGTGTCCGCTAAGAAACGGAGTGAATAAGAGCACCCTTCAACAATACAAGAATGGCTGCCTCGAAATAAGTGTTATGCACAGCCATATTGTGGACTTCTGCCACCAATCGCCTAGGAATGTCCTCTATGTTAGTGGCGCTGTAAAAGACTCAGGTAATGCACTGAAATGGAAACCCGGTCATGCTTTCTTCCTCACTATTGAAGTAAAGGGTATCTTCAGCTCCCTCATCGCTTCCTTTACTGCTGGTCATCCACCTCCCGTACTTCTTGCAATGGTGTCCAATATGACTTTACTTTACTCGCTTTTCAGTGAGACTTACAGCAATTTCACTTCGTTGTTGCTCGGCACAAGTATCACCGATAATTTGAATAGTACTGATTCTACCACTTGAAAAATATGTTCATATACGTTTCCACTCATACACATATGTGTTTACATACATTCTTTTGTGCGAGTTTGCACGCGATTATGTTCTTAGCGATTTTCTTTTTCTATTGACATGTTTTGCTTCCCTGGAAAAAACTAAACCTTCTGCGGTGATAATGCTATAATGCCCCAAATACTTGTATGCATAGTTTGCGTGAATGAAGCAAAGTTCTTTCTGGTACGTTACCTTTCAGAGCTTTTCTGTTATTAGGATTTGCAAAACTCTGTAGGGCATGAAAGTTAACCGTTGATGGGGATAGTGGCTTCTCAGTTGCTGCGTTGCATTGTTTTCTCTGCAGTCATAGCGTGGATGTGATTTGCAGATTGGGACCATTCCATGAGAAAGGCGGTATACAAATGGCTTTCATCTTCGTTTACGTTTCCGACGCCATTCTTGGTTGTTTTTAGGGGACGCTTATTGCAGAAGTGGCACCTCTCAGTTTGATTATCTAAATGTGTTGATGGTGGAACGTAGGTGTGGTGACCGTAAGGGAGGGCCGAGGACGATGGATGAGGTACGTGATGAGGGGTTGGAGTGCCTTCTGAGTAAGAAAATGGCGACAGGGGATCTGGCGCTTAGTGTGGGTAAGTGAATCGAAATCCGTTTGAGGGGAGAGATGTGCTCGGTTTCTTTCCTGAGGTGAAAGTTTTTAAAAATAAAAAAGGAACTATTTATGTATATATACTATGCGTGTTTCTTTACATTTTCTTTGATAGCAAGGTGTTTTGTTATTTTTACTATGATTGAGGGATGACACTTGAGGGGTGATACCGTCAGGTATGTGTGAGAACGGTGTCAAACGCTGGGGGACCTGACCAACGGATAAAACGAGTGTGACATTTGGCTATCTTCGACACGATGCATGTGGGTAGTTCGGGGGAGTGCGGGGTTGTATTATTACTCAGACCCTTGTAGCAACGCTTTGTCAGTGTGTTGCGTCGTGGCGTCTGTGCCGGCAACGGAATCAGCCTGTTGGTCCGAGGTTGGTGCCACTGTTGCAGATCCTTTGCTGATTCCTTCTTCCCCCAGACATCACTTGTGCAGCAAAAACGCAAGTTGTGCTAACTATAGTGGATTATACTGCGGTATAACCATAATAATGGCGTTTTATTCAACACGCTTAATCAGCAGAACTGTTAATAATTTAAACCCAGTTTTTTCTTGCGGTGCTACACGCACCACATGTCTTTTCTAGAATTTTAATTACACTGCGCGTACTAATTCCCCGCGCTCACCGCTTTCATCATTTAGTACCGGGTGAATATTGTCCTAGATCTCCGCGGAATAATGCATTGTCGTTTGAATTTATCCTAGTCGTAGAATCATTTCAAATCATGGCTATAATAACATCCTTTTATGTTTCTTCCACAGTGTTAAAAATCAGAACTTTCTAAAATAATGTTTGAAGAAGACCACAAGGTTGCAATCACCGACATGTAATTTCCCTTACGTTAACATACTCCCAGTTCCAGTATAAAACGAAAGTCAGTTTCCACCGTTGCACCACACCGAGTGTTTGTATGATAATCAACGGCTGCTAACAGCACCCATTTTCTAAGCGAGTGAAATCGTGAATCTACCACGCCAAATGAGCGATACACCTCCCCTTCCAAGGCAATATGAAAAGGCACCTTGTTCCCCACAAGTGTCTGTGTATTTTATTCGAGTCAAAGTAACCTTTTTTTAGCATCGTTCTCTGTAGGTGGCCTGCCATCAGTTTGTTACTATCGAAGTCAGAGCGTGCCATATTTGCTTCCCGAAGGATTATTGTATGTTATGTCCGAACTAGTTATGCGTGACCAGTTGCAAACGTTCAGCTTTTAGTCCTCGGTCTTCAGTAATGGCGAAAACAGCTCACTTGAGAGTGAAAGGCTTCTGCCTTTTTTTTGAGCCAAACGTAGGAGAGCATAGTGGAGTTTACAATTTTCATTCAG
>NW_027123666.1:0-9318 GCF_001457755.1 Trypanosoma equiperdum
TACATTCTCTGTGTTAAATTACTCCTTGTGCACGATAGTGCTTTAACCGTAACTAATGATTACACAGGAGTTTCTCAAAATCATATTAGCAGTGACGCTATTGGATAATTTTTTGCTCGTTTAAATTAGCTATATCACCTCCGTTTTACGGTACAATACACTTTGTTTTTCCATCATTGTCTTAATTTCTCATATTCTTGTGTATAATGATTCCAGCATCATAAGTTTTTTATGCTCTACATACCACATCTCCTTTTTATTAATTTTTATTCTGCGTTTCCTTCAACAATATTACTCATGCTATTTTTAGCTTTCTCAATGACCCACTATTTTTGTTCGCTTTCACTTAGTTAGTTCATTCTGTTTCACACGCAATCGTATTATACCATTCGTATATACACACTCACAACACCATCCTATTATTATTATTTATAAGATACATAAAAAACAAAAAATTATAATAGCACTTACGTTTTAGACCGTTTCGCCATGCTACGTTACGTCCATATACCACCATGATTCACATTTTATTGAAATTTAATTTTTTTCTTATTTTACAATTTGAATATTTTCATTAATAAGTGTTAATATATATCACAATTTTAGATATCCCAAAATATCATATTTAATAGATTTCATAAAACTGAGCTAAATTTTTTACTAATAATTCTCAAAAGTGTTATGCTAGAATCAAAAATGCCAGCAAAAAAGGTGCTTTATTTATTAATAACAAGAGAATTGCTTCCTGTGGTGTTTGTGGGTTTGCCATCTGTCCCTGTTGTTGTGGGTCACTTTGACTTGGCACTTTCCTTCTTTATATTCGCACACATCTTTATCTTTGCACTCACTCTGCGGCTTATTCTTGCATTTTTCTTCTTTTTTGGAATCCACTGTTCTTGTGGGTGCGCTCTTCTTTAACGCTTCAAGTTCGTTGGCGTTTCTTTTGCCTTTAGCGTGGCTTATTGTAGCATCAAAGGCGCCGCCGCTTATTGTCGTTAGTTCAGTTGGCTCGCTTGTTTTGCCTGCTCGAACAACTGGTCGCAGTTTTGTTAGAGACTCGACAAACCTTTGCTTAATTTCTTCGTTGTTTTTGCCATATTTCTCCTTTACAAAGGTTTCTATTGTTGTTTTGTCTTGACCTTCGTCTTATGACTTCAGTTTTTGTAGCTCCGGGACGCAGTTTCTGACATAATTCCTGATTGTAGCGTCTGTTGCGAGTCTATCGCCGGACGTTGCTCTCAGGTCTTCCGGGATTATGGGGGTGGCTTTGAGTGCCTGGCAGATCAGGTGCCTGAGGTTGTGGGTTCGATTTTCTTCTGAGTCTTCTTTGAGGTCGCTGGCTACGCAGCCTTTGCTTGGGTCGTTGCCGTTGAAGAGAGGCTATGCCGTCGTGGCGTACGACTCCAAAGCGATGCCTTGGCTTCCTTCTGGTGGGCTGTTGCCGCCGGTTTGGCTGCAGCTCGCTAATGTTGTCGCCATGTCTTGGTTCTCAGCCGTGTGCCGGGTGCAGCTGGTTAGCCCACCGATCGTTAAATATAGTTTTTTGTGCGCCGATAGCAGCTTGGCCGTCGCCGTCAGCTTAAACTTTGCTAGTCGGCTGTAGGCAATCTCTGTTTTGCCGGCGGCAAGCTCGCCTATGTTCGCTGGCGGCGTGCACACGGGGGCCCCGCCGGTTGTCAGTTTTAAGCTCAGTTTGACGCTGCTGGTGTCTGGGGCGCTGTGGTGGTTCCCTGTTTCTGCCAGTTGCAGAGCCGTCGTCGCTACTGCTGCGTTTATTAGCCCTATGTGCTCTGCTAGTTTTTGTACTGCCTTGGCCGCCGCCGACTTTGCTGCTTTGGCTTTTTGTCTCGCCGTGGTTGCGTGTGCGCTGCTTTTTTGCGATAAGGCTTGGTAGAGGCATCTCGTTGTTGCATCATCTGAACCTGCGGAAGCTAGCTGCCATTGAGCTGTGTCGGTTTCCGTGCGTTGAATAGCGGTGTCTGCGCTGTCCGCTGTCCGCTGTCGTGACGATATGCGTCATCAATTTTGTTAGGTAGTAAGCTTCTTTGCAGAGGTCGCTTACACCGTCTGCTACTTCATCGTTGGTTTTTATTTCCGCTGTTGTTAAGCCTAACAACAGGAAATTTAGGTATACGATTTCCTTGCGCATTGACAAGTAATCTAGCTCGCCTTATCTACCAGATGGTAAAGTGTTCAAGGAATAACAGTGGCGCTTTCACAGCTGTATTACACGTAATGGCGGCCAATTGTTTGGTGGCCCGGAAACTTTAGGGATTTAGAATCTTAAATCGGTCTACCTTCCACTATTCTGACTCATATTCACCTTTCTTCTACAATATTTTATCGTCTACTTCACAACTACCACGGCTCCTTGCTTCTATAGTATACTGATATCCACAAGATCTCAAATTTGAATTTATGGTTATTAAACAATGTTGTTTTTCAGAGACTCATCATTATTGCATGTTAATTCACTAATTATATAGTTCCACTAGTTGTGATGGATGATGTTCGCTTTAGTGACTTCCTGTGAATCCTGGCTTAATGTAGAGTGGCTTCGTCTTGTGGCTGCACGTTCCCCCAATTTCATTTTCCTCACCTTTTGCACTTCCTTTGTTCGTTGCATTACATCCTCATTTGTAAGAACTTTCATATGCATTGTGTGCTCTTTGAGTGTAACTAACATTTTACCGCTGCGCTTGTACGAAATTTGTGGAGTCTTGATACTAATTCTTTCCACTTAATAAACCTCTTATAACAGTTCAGACATGTACTACTTCACAAAGTTTACATTTTTTAGTTCACCATTTTCTTTGCTCAGTAATTCATTATTAGTCCTAGTTTCAAAGTATTTATTCCGATAATATTATATATTTGCCCAAAAATGTTGGGCATTATTGTTACATTTGTTGAGTAAAATTCGATACTAATTCTCACTCACCAAATTCTTTCCATATGTTCTGCTTTTTTATCTAAAAAGCTGTACGTTAGGATCTTCAATCAAAAAATGTGTCTGAATCACCTTCGCTTTTGTATATGTTCACTACTGCGTCAAATATAATGTATCTCTATTGGCTACTCCTGTATGATTTTCTTCTTATCTGTTTTGTTTCTTATTCTGTTGTTTCACTATGTATTATATTTTATTCATTGTCATCTATTATTTCTATCACTGTGCATAACGTAGCAACTACACTTCCCCCAAACACTCAATTGCGTCTCTCACTCACTTCTCCCTCCATTTTTTGTGTATGGTGACTGCCGTCCCTTTTTTGTATGTGACACTGAGCATATTCCATTTCCTTCTCTCCTCTCTGTTTCTCTTGCTGTCTCTTCTTTAATAATATTCCTTGTGTCCTTTATCTCTCTCTCTCTCTTATCTCCATTGTACCTTTCCATTATAATCGGTGAATCTTTTTTTTTTTGGAAGGCCATTAACTTTTCATTACGACTCTTCTTACAAAAGTAGCATAGAGAAAGTTACAACACTCTTTTGCCATTATCATTATTACTATTATTACAATTATTATTATAATATCAGTATGTGTGCACACACACAGGTCTCTAAAAAAACATCACTATTATAACCCTAACTAATATTCATAAAATAAACATAATTAGAATAATTTAAGAACAGTACTCAATTTTGTACTCTATTACCTTACTACTTTACGCCCAGAAGTCACTATCAAACAAAAATGTGAGTTTTTTAAATTCTAACAATTGCATATTATCATCAAATAGTGTTAAAGTATATCAAAATGTAGATCATTTTAGCGATTTTCATAATTTTTCAAAAATAAGCAAAATCCTTGGAATCCTTAAAACACTACCAAACTCAAAAAAGCAGAAACCATGCGAGCCAAATTATTATTCGCAAGAAAACTGGACTCGGTGCACTCTTTTCCATCCCAGTTGCAGCCATCTTTGCAGTCTACTTGATTTTTCTTATCGGAGCACTTTTTACCTTCGGCATTTGCTGTCTCTCCTGCTCCTGCTGCTGTGTTTTCTGGTCCTGCTTTAGGCTTGCACTCACCCTTTCCATCTTTTTCTTCCCATTCGCATTTTCCTGAGCATTTACTCTGTGGTGTCTTGCTGCAGTCAATTGGTGCGCTTGCTGTCAGGCTGGCTTGTTTGGCTGCTTGTCTGATCTTCCTCATCATTTGACCTGCACAGTAAACCAGAGTTGAGTGCCCTGTCTGTGAGAGAAGGGCTCCTTTAGCTGTTTCTTTCGTTGTTGTTTTGCCGTTTGTGTATTCTATCTGATCTTTTGTCAATTTTTGCTCAAATGTTTTTTCTAGTGGCTGTTCGCCGTCGCCTATCAGCTGCTTCACAGCCGCCTCTTTTGTCTCTACGGATTCTTCGCCAGTGTATTTTCCGTGTATAGCCAGTAGCGCCAGTTTCTGTGCTTCGCTGTTGGCCGTGAGTTGTTTTCCCGTTTTTGTCAGAGGGCTCTGGTGTATTGTAATGATATGGTTTTTGTGTTTGCAAAGGGTCTGGGCTATTTGCTTGTTGGAAAGAAGTAGGTTGGCGCTTTCGGTTGTCGTATCGCCACACTCCCCGTTTTCTCCTGTGCCCCCCACTTGTTTTAGCTCTACAGTTTCTAGGGCGTCCATGTCAGTCTGTCGTGTTACTGCCTCAATGCTGATGCCGGCCGCTCCTGTTTGGCCGTAGGTTGACGCGGTGTTTAGGCAACGCCCTGCCTCCTGTTTGGGCGAGCCTGCGAAGTTTGGGGTGCCGGCCACCGCCGTCGTTATCTCGTAGTTTAGTGGTTTGAATCTGCCGTCCTTGACTAGCCTCAGTGATGTAAGCTCGTGCAGCGCGGCCGCTGCGTTGTCGATAGCTGCGTGCTTGCCCGCGTCGTCAGCGCAGGTTTTTTTGGGCGTGCCTGCCGCTTTTAAGATGATCTTGCAGATCCCGTGGCTGTCGGTTGTCAAGCCGCTGGTTGCTGTGCGCGCCGCGGCGACTCCTTTTGTTACTGGTCCGCCTGGCTCTATTGCCATCGCCCCCCTGAGTTGGCCCTCCCTTTGTTTAAGCGTCTTGATTACCTCTAACGACGCGCCCCGTTTGGCGTTGTTCTCAGTAATTTGTTTTCTTAGAGCTTCCGTTGCCAGTGCGGCTGTTAGCTCGAAGCCTAGCTGCTCATTGGGGTCGGTTGCCGAGAACGCTAAAAGCCTTGCTGCGGTCGCATCTGCCGCCAGGTTTGCTACTTGATTTTCTGCGTTTTGCAAGTTTTGCTGCAGCCTTTCTACAACCTTTTCAGTGAACAGCAGCTCGTCGCAATCTGCTGTCGCTTTCGCCGTGTAAGAATCCTGAGGTTCGGCAGCGGAGCATTGCCTGCTTGCTGCATTCAACACCCAGAGGAAAACTATCATTGGGTGCATTTGCTTGTTCGAAGTCTGACTATTTGCTGGCGTTTACCTGGGGTTTAGACTAGGGTAGTTGGGTCGACGTCGTATGCAGGTTTCCTTGGTTTTTTATATATTGGCAAATTGCCGCTTGTGAGGCTATATAGTGCTTGTACCCTCCGCCAAAATAGTTTAAATTAGTGGGCAGAAAAGGATATCTTCAGATCACGGTTACATCGTTGTTGTATTTTTCCGTTGGTGGACTTTGAGTAACACTGTTACCCTGGCCGACTCACGGGTCATGCTGGTTCGTTTGGTTTGCCGTTTGAGCCCGTGTTTGTTTTTGTAAATTTAGTGCCTTTCGACATCTTCGCAGCTATGTGTATCCGGGAGAATGAAAGTTTCTTCTTTTTACTGTTCACTGATCCAATGAGCTATTGCAACAGCGAGCGTTTTCTGTTTTCTTTATTACTTCTAAACGTCTAATTATTGTCCACCTCCAAATTTAAGTCTCAAGTTGCCCTTTGGCTATCGCATTTTATTTTTATTATGTCTATATATACACTAAATCCCTACACTAACTCCATTAATTACCACCATTTCGTCTTGCTGGTCAACACCCACATCTGTTTTTACATAAAAAAAACCATTTGACAACATCTATGCAATAGCATCTATTAATTTTGAAGTGATATGCCGGTCATCATTTTGTCACGGCCCAGTTTGCCCTCTTCTATGCTGTGGTAGCGCGCAGTCAATTTTTTGAATTTATGTTTTCTTTCCCTCTTTTTGCTCTTGTGTCACCGTTTCTCATGATAAAGTAGTGACTTCATTTGGTCTGTACGCTACTATGTCTCTCCTCCATTTCCTTGAGCATGATGATTTCTATCGTTATCTCCGGTTTTTAAACTTCTCATATACTGTTTTATCGAACTTATCTGTTTGTCAAACTTTTCTTTAATAATGCCCGTTGTGCCTTGTCACTTGCTCTCGCACTCACTTTTCTACTCGCTCACATACTTCCATTACATCCTTGCCATTGTTTTAATTACTTTTGTTTCGACCAATTCATTCAGATTTCATCACGACTCTTAGTATAGTATAAGAATATACACACTTACAACACTCCTCTATCATTATCATCATAACACTAACTAATATCATTAAAATAAGCAAATTCATAAAGTTAGAACATCACTTATTTTTCGTACCCTATCACCATATCACTTTACAACCATATGTCACTATCATACAAATTTTACTAAATTTTCATATTTTAAAATTACAATTTTTTACTAATTTTCACCAACTTGCGCATTTCATAAAAAATGTTAAAATATAAAGTTTAGAGATTTAGAAAAATTTATAAAATTCAGCAAAATTCCTCAAAATGATACCAAACCCATAAAAGGTGTAACAGAAATAAGAGCAAGTTTCTTATTGACAAGAAAACTGGAATCCTGACACTTGTTTTAATCCAACCGCAAACTTTTGCCTTACCTGTTGGAGAAGTACCTGTTACTGCTTCACAAGCTGTCTGGTTTCGAATGCTGCTGCACACGGGTTTGGCAGTATTATCCCCGTCTTTCTTTTCCTCTGTTTTTTCTTCTGAGTCTTTTTTCTTAGCTGGTTCGCCTTCTGCTATCTTAGCTTCCTTTTTCATGGAAGCAAGTTGCCTCGCCAAGGCCTCTGTCATTTTCCCAATGTCAGTTTCAGATTCGAGATGCATACCTTCTGTTGTTTTGTCTTTGTTTATTTGAGGCTTAAGGTTGTTGACTTTTTTCCACAGCTGCTCCTCAAATTTGTTTCCGCCTTCGCCATATTTCTCTTTTATGGCAGTATCGAGCAGACTTGGTGGCGTGCTCGCTGTTTCTTCTGAGTTTTCCAGTCCTGGTAAGGATCTGACTAGTTGCCTTTTAAATAAGTCGCTTGCTGCTACGGCGTTGTAGTCGCTTGCTGTAGATGAGCAATGCTGCTGTTTGAAGTGATCTAGTAGTTGCTTGTTTGCGTCATTAGCATTTGTTATATTAGTTTACAGGACGTTGTTGCCGACTGCATATTTTACATCTCTGTTTGCGTCGTCGCCTGTCCAGGCTGTTGCCTCATTGCTATCTGCTGCGGCCCCTATTTTGACTACCGAGGTAAACTTCAGTTTGCCGTTGTTGGCTGATATACCTGAGGTCACACAGTTATTGTCGCCGCCGTCGTGGTTGCAATTTATTGTTACATCCGTTATCGCCTGTAGTTCAGGTAGCAACATGTTGTCCGAGGCGTTGGTGGGGTCAAATTTTGTCTTTTCCTCCCTTATGCTTGTTGTTGTGCAGTCATCCCCTATTTGTCCGCCGGCATTTTTTGTTGTCAGCGACGCCGCTGTGAACTGTCCTGTGCCGCTTTTGGCCGGTAGCTCTGTTGCCCCTGAGTCTTGCCCGAGTTGTGCTATCAATGTTAGGGCCCTAACCGTTGCCGCCAAAGTTGGCGTGTGTTGGCTAAGTAACAGCCGCCCTTGTTTGGTTGCTGTTCTGCATTTGTTCAGGAGCTCGCCCGCCGATGCCAGCGCCGGTAATACTTTATCCCTTAGATCCGGATCCCCGGCTGTACTGGCTATTGCTAGTTTTAAAATCTGCTCTGTCATAATCGCCAGATTAGCCTCCGCGCGGGTCTGTTCTTATGTATAATAAGTGAGTGCGTTTTGTAGGCGGGCGGCGCACTCGCAAGCAGTGTCGCACTTCTGTGTTTGTACTTCGGCTGTTTTCTGTGTTGCAATGTAAAGTACTGCTATCCATCTTACAGCAAGTGTGGCAGCAATCTATATTAATGCTTCTTGTCTCGCTGAGGTTGATGTGATTATTGGGTTGTGCACTTGTGATGGTGGAGGGAACTTTTCTGTCTGAACTTTGATTTTTGTTGGCAGTGAGAAATATGCCTCGTTTTTTAACAACAGACATCTAAATTCAATTGGCTTGTCAGTACTATTTTTATGTTTGGTTACGATTTGTATAAATTTTATATGGTATCTATCCCGTTATATATATTTCTTTCTCATGTTTTCTATTTGTCGGCACTAATCCATTACATTCTGTTTAAATAACATAGTAAATTTCTTTGTTTCCACGGACGTGATTCTTGTGTGGCTTCTGTGGTGTCTGCTTAACGTCTTGTGCAATGTTTGGCAGCTTCCCAAAGCTTTTTAGTCTCGTCTAGGGTTAGATCTGCTATTTTTTTATTGCGCCTCTCGTTTTGTTTAATTTATCAGTGATATCTGCTGATACCTGAACGTGCTTACCACGTGTCTTGCCTTTTGTATCTTGTGTGGTTTTTTTGACATATTCGTCTGTGTTGCTGTTGGTGTCGTGTCCTGCTTACCTGTAGTGACACTGTTTTAACTTCTCTTGCATTTGTTGTGCTGTGAAAGCTTTGCTTTTGTTTCTCTTTTTTGTTTTTCCTCGGATTCAAATTTGAGGAAAGGTTGACAAAACCGGTTGTTAGCCAGAAAAACCCGTGAGGAGTTCATCTAAGAGTTCCCTAATTGCCTTTCTTCTCCTGTGGTTGAAGTCCTAAAGCCAATTACTCGTTAGAATTTAATTTTAAACCAGTTGCATCTTGGGAAAAGTTACAATTTGTCAGATTTAAGCAACTTCCCTTCCTTAAATGCATCACTACAAATACTATCATAATAAAAATCTAACTTCTCCCCGGATACAGCCCAACTTTGCAGTTTTCCTATATTCCGGTTTCTCAATTCATTACTTTTATATTTTCCATACCAAGTCAAGTTTGTCATTATTCCCTTTGCCCTTTCCCTCCAAGAGAACGCGTTTCATGCGAGATGAAGGAATGCAGCTTCCCCAATTGGACCGGGTACTGGTATGGAAAAGAAACGCTCCTCATAATCTAATCCAATCATTCCTCTTATCAAAAGAAGCCTTGTTCCTACATTTGTCTCTTTGTACACACTCCAAAGAAGTAAAGG
>NW_027123666.1:9404-11168 GCF_001457755.1 Trypanosoma equiperdum
TTAAGTGCGTTAGGTTCAGCTGCTCTTCCACAAAAGTAAGAGACTTTGAAAAACCATGTGCACCCCGCCATATGGTCTCTGTGTTCTGAGTCCAAAATAAAACCCAACTGTGGTGCATAACATTATGTAGTTTAAATGAATATAATAGGAGAAATTTGCTTCTTTTTTACAACATATTCTTCACCAAACTTATCTTCATTAGCTACACTATTTTGTATACCATATTTCCCCGCATTCTTACACCCCACTTCCTCACTAACTATAACATCAGATCCATCCAAATGAATTACAATATCCTGATCACTTGCATTCTGTCTTTCCAAAAATTCCATAACCCATATGTACCTTTTAACATGGGTATACAAACCTCCCATTGCAATTGTAATAATTTTAACATGGCCTAGTTTAGAACTCAATATGAGCCTACACTATCCTTGAGTTGCATGAGCTTGTACTACATTCACAAACACTCTTAGGCTCTTAGGTTCATTTTTTGTAATTGTTGCCGTTGTGTTCTGTTGAAGAGATATTGAGCTTAAACACAATAAATGTGATAGCAACAGTAAGAGTAAATCTCTTAAAACACTAAATTTCATTCCCTAATATACATATAAATTTTTAAGAGTATTAGAAGAAAAACTTATAAACCTTAGGGAAAGAAGTGAGCCACACAACGAAAATGTTCACATAAGCAATGCCTTGTTATATCATAATATATGTATTGAAAGGATTATGCTCGGTGTGGTCAGTTGATTTTTGAGTACGCATCTTTTTTTCTACGTATTTACATTAAACCTCATTTTCGACAGTATGGTTTGCTTCTTTGTCTGCTCACCTCCATCTAAATTTCTTCTCTATACATTTTCATGGGAATTGAAGAAGGTAGTTGCACCGATGGTAAGAATATGCTAATAATTTTATTTTTTATTGCTCTAACTACCCAGACTTTCCGGTTTCTTCATGATATTATCACTATCGTAACTTTATGTATCCCTGTCGCTTTTGATCCTACCGTCATCTCACACGTAGAATTTACCTATTACCGTGGGAATGTTGAGTGAAGTTACTTATATGATTTTTTCTTTATATGTAGTCTGTTGTACTGTCGAGTATACCGTTGTTTAATCTGTGTTTTCCCCTTTCCTTTTTACTCTAGTAGTTATACTATGGTAGATCACGTAAAAATTACGTTTTCTTAGTACAGTGGATTCTCTCTCTCCATAATTGCCCATTTAATCATGTTGCTCTGTACGGTAATGCCCGTTGTCATGTATGTTATTTTAATATATGCATATTCCATATCCACCTCTCTTCTTCTCTACCTTTACTTCAACAAAAATAATAATAAACTTCGTGTCCTTGCTCACGCACTCACAACACTTTCATAATATGACTACCATTATCATTATCATTATCATTATCATTACTTTTATTATAGTATTAGTATATGAATAATGTAAATAAAATTAACAAAATTAGAATTTTCCTCAATTTTCATACCATTTCACCACACTAATTTAAAAAGACATGCTACACTTCCATTTTTCATTTTATTATATTTACCAATTCAAGAATATACAGATTTCACTAAAGTGTTAAAATATATCAAATTATATCGAATTTAATAATTTCATAAAATGGAGAAGACATCTTTAAAGAAATTAATTATTGAAACAAAAATGTCGGCAATAGAGGAGTGTTGATGACAACAGCATTTCTTCCGGTGGTGTCCTCAGCTGTTGTTATTACTTTATCCTTGCACTT
>NW_027123666.1:11178-11500 GCF_001457755.1 Trypanosoma equiperdum
TCTTGCATTTTTCTTCTACTTTTTTTCGATCCGCTGTTGCTGTGGGCTCACTTTTCTTTTGTGTTTCAAGCTCTCTAGTGTTTCTTATTCCATCGACATCGCTTAGCGCCGCTGTTGCTTCTTCTGTTGTTATTCTGTTTGCTCCTTTCCTCTCTGTTTGGCTGGTGGTGCGGACACTTGCCTTCATTGTACTTAGTGGTGTTCGAATACTTTCTGGGAATTGTTTGCGTCAGTGCCATATCCTGATCTAATGAACTCGATGACCACCTTGTTTTTTTCGGCATTATTGGTGTCTTTAACACCCTGTAGTTCTGGTACGCAA
>NW_027124212.1:0-29876 GCF_001457755.1 Trypanosoma equiperdum
CAAAAATAATTGCGAAACCGGAAACATAGCGGAGCGAGTTAACCCTCTTCGGTAAAATGAGTGGTAACATGAAAACCATCCATGTGAGTGCAGTCAGGAGACGAATCCCACCCGGAGTCCTCAGGAACTCGGGAGCACCGCACGATTTCTCTATGATGGGATTCAACACATGGCCGACGCTAATCACATAGGAAACCGTCGCACCGAACGAGTTGATCCATCGAATAACAACAACAAAATACTCAAACCTTCGCCCCATAACCCCTCTTGCGGTGTGCTCAAACGTGCGAAGACCGGTCTTCTCCATCACAAGTGACAGGATATGCAGGGAAAAAACACCCAACCCACCAATAACCACCAAATACAACATTGCCATCACAAGCCCACTGCGGTTTGCCGCGGCAGGAAGTCCAAGAAAACCGGCACCAATGCACACTGAACAAAGATTAAAAACACTTGACGCTAATCCACCATATGGAACAACAGTACCTGCAATATGCTTCATCTTTGCACTAAATGATTGCCACACGGATGGCGGTGCATCGCCACGAGCGTCAACCCTCTTGTTCTTATCATCCGCATAAACAGGTTCACTGACTTTGCTTACTCCTGAAGGTTCCGCAGGAAAAGTCTGTTGGGTTACGGGTGAAGTGGTGTTCTCGACATCAGTGGCACACTTGCCTTTGTCAGACATACCTTAATGTGCGCGATGGCAACGTCAATAAATGGGTAACTTATTGGATATCGCCTGTCTTATACCAATCGTTGTACAACTCACGAAAGAAAGCACCCTTGTGTTATTATGTTACTCGCACTTCTCGTTTCGCTAGTAAGTTACTACCTTCAAGTAGATTATTAGCCTTTACTGTCGGTGTGCAGGAGTAAACAGAAGAAACAACAAAGTGAAGACAATGAAGGGAAATGATAGATCAGTACGTGCTCAAACATAGACGAGATAAGTCGGTATATTGAAGGGAGAAATAGGAAAGATAATGAAACAAGATACCTACACTTTACGTAATAGAGACATATTTGGAAAAGGGTATTTTGCTTCCCACAGTTGATAGAAAAAATATATATGCGTTGTAAGAACGATATCAATGATCAGAAACTTTGTAAATTTATAACGAAAATCCTATTTTCCCGAAGAAAAAAGAATTCCCCCCTTTTTACTATGGAGCGCCCTTCTTTCACAGACGGACTTACCACCTCCATGGAGCACAAGCTGGGCTTATGGCTGAAGGACCAGGCGGGTGAGCAGACAAACAAACTCCGCGGTTGAAGGGTACGACGGACCCATCACTGAAGTCAAACACGCACCGTAGTGGAAAATAAAATAACGACGCCTTTGTTGTACTCACTCCACCGTTTTGCTGTTGAGGGTTTCGAATGTATTGGAAACCTCCATTGGTATGGGTAAAGTTAACCAACACGCCAGAGGGCTGTGCATTCATGCATCCGCCGAAGCATTAAATCACGTCTTCCTTGCAGTCCCACCCAAACAATACTGGTGGTTCTTTTTTCCCCCGAATGCTTCAACTTGGGAAACGGTGCGACTACGACCCGGGTAGTTGATTAAAAGCATTTCTTCCTTACCATCTTTCCTGGGGCTGAAAGGGACGGTGATGGGCTTTTAACATGGCCACTCATGCCAAACCACACGCTGCCTTTGCTATCCCACCTTCTATCACGCACTTCATCAACGTTACGGGTAGCTAATATGTGAAATGTGAAGAAGGAGATCAGCAGCGGTCCTTTAAAAAAACGGGTAAAACACAGTCACAGCATAAGATGAAAATAATAATATCAATAACAATGATAATAACAATGGCGCTGACCTTCACAGAGGATGCCAATACGCATAGCAGCCGTGTGCAAGCAAGGGTGGAAAGGGAATGGAAGGGAAAAAAAACCGTACAAAAAGGTTTCAGAAGGCAAAGGAGTCGAGCGGCGAACGGTTGCGTTAACAACGTGCAGCGGGCGCCGATGCACAAATGTGGATTGGGAAGTCAAACAGAAAAAAACACAAAAACGCTTCCGTCGCGGTGACGTTCGAACACTGCTGTCTGCTCCTCCCTTCCACATATTTGTAGCATTCTTTCGGATTGCTCCTCTTGCATATTCTTCGTCGTGCACAGCTTTTCTTAACAATTTAGCCTCCACACATAGTAGTGCACAGCGGTGTTTCCCTCAATACTAATAACAGATGTTGCAACGAGAGTTTTAAGAAAAACAAGGCGCCACAACAGACAGGGAACAGTGCAAGAATACCTTATCATATCTTGCCGCATGAACACTCAAACACTTATGTCGACAAGCAACTGAAGGTTGAGGGTGATACCCCAAGTTGATTGTGCCTCTCCGGTAACCACAAAGCTAACCTACACAAATATCTGCCATTTATCAACCATCACACAAGATTCATGAGCGGCAGGGCAAATGTCGCCCTTGTGGGAGGTGGGAGGTGACGAGTACCTCCCCTCAGCATGTAGTACTGAATTCTTTTTTCTACAGCCACATGCATTCCGGTGAGATTCACCGCAAAGGCAGCAACCAGGTCATCCAGCATGCTATACGTGTCGTGAAGCAGCCGAAGTATCGGCTGAACCTCAAGGACACGTAGACCTTTGTATATAGTAGCCGCGATTTGTGGGTATAAGCTCAGCAGCATGGGTCGTACATGCTGGGCGTAATGTGGAATAGCATAGGGCTGCACACCACCGCGGTCGCCACAGAGTACGCGGTGCTCACGCTCGAGGCGCTGCAGGCACTGAAGTGCCAACTCAGCATACCGTTGGTGATAAGGCTCACGAGATTTAAATGTCTCCAACTCCTCCGTGTAGGGTAACATAGATGCATCAAGCAGGGATGAATCGCTGTGTCCACTTGATCCAACAAAGTTTTCCAGTGAGGCGTCTCGCGTACCACTCCCCGAATGAGACAGTCCCGCTGCGTCCACAGTTTGACCCACAGCATCTGCGGGCGCTAGCTGCTCAGAAGATAAAACATGCTGTTGCCTCTGCTGATTGTATATATCAAGCATACGGGCGAGTCCAGGTGAAGAAAACTCCATTTCAGCCTGTCGGGGTGTCCGTTGGAACCTATCCAGCTCCCACTTACTTCTAGCCACACGCGTGTACATCTCACACATAACATCCTCGGGAAACGGTACTGCGACACATTCGTTGCCATTCCTAACAAAATCCTTCATCGTCATCCGGGAAGATCTCACGTTCGCATTGTGAAGGCTTGTATGAAGAAACAGAAGCACTCCAGCCATAGCGTTAGCATCATCAGGCGAAATACTGCGGGGGTTTTGTGCCGCGTATACTTCACCAAAGCGCTGTTGGATTACTACCCACACTTGCGCCTCGAAAGTGGGACGATCCCAAGACATAAACTCGCACGTAGTGTCCCTCAGCGCAATGTCGATAGGCACATTTCTATATGAAAAATGTTGCAAGTATTCCCTTAGAATGCGGTCGCAGTCCTTGTCCTTTAGCACGCGCTCGAATATTCCACATAAAGCTCCCCGCTCAACACCCTCGTACGTTTTGAGAAACAGTGCAAAGGCACTCCAGCCTTCTTCACCCTCTGCCGGAATATAATCTCGCTCCTTCAAGAAGCTCATCGCCTGCCGCCACTGACCCTTGTTGATTAGGCCTACAGCTAGCTGTGCTGTGCGCTTGCTATGCAGCAGGTAATGTATGTGCTTCCAGTGGTAACCAACACTCCAGCGTCTTTCAACTCCCTGCTGTTCGAAGAGGGATTCATCAGTCACTATGGGGGAAACGGGCATATTGTTGCCTGTCACCCTTTCCGAGACCCGATGTCCATCCTTCACGTCCCTCTCCGAGTAGTTGCGGTACACATCATACCAACGGTTATCTGATACCGTGTCACCGGGAAGCCTGGAAAGCACCTGTCCCACAACCTCACGTGTTTGCTGGTGGGAATAGTCATCAGGATCTTCCGCGATCCAGCGCTGCAACGAGTGAACTAAATTGTGTATGGCACTCGCACAACCACTGCGCAGGAGTTGTTGTTGGTCGTCAGAAAGCCAGTCCGGTTCAATAAGATGCGTGAAGGTCATCTCGGCCACGAAATTTACCATGAGCTCCAGCATCCCACCGTACTTACCACCGGCGTCAAATGTTGGATTACAGTCATAGTTAATGAAAAGCGAAACACACAGATGAGGAACACTGAGAAGCTCCCGCACCATGTCCACAACTGCGTGTTTTTGAGAAAAACTTGAGTAACGCGACAAAGCTAACGGAAACAGCATTACAGCAAGAACTGTGTGCAGCTCTCGAGCAAGGTGATAATGACATTTTTGGAGTAGCAATGAGATTATACGCACCGCAGAGGCGAAGAAAGAAGCTGGGGCCACTGCGGTCAGATTCCGTGCAAGACACCTTGTAAGGTCGTACTTTGTTGCCGTAATCACTAGAGACAACCATGTCGCGCAGTGGTGCTCTGCACAACAGTTTGCCATTGGGAGAGCCTGAAATACCGCCTCAAGCATATCAAGTGCAAGCTGCCGCGCTCGTGCTTCGGGACCTCCCTCACCAGTTGAACCTGATCCGCTTACTGTGCGAGCCCCAAGACTACAGGTATGCTTTATCAGTAACAGTAAATCCTTCATTGCGTCAGGGAACCGGCCCATTTTCATAGAAGATAAGGCGCTTCCAATTATCTGCCCATTCAAAGTGCTTCGAAAGTAGTCAAAGGAGGAAAACGTGGTCTCAGCGAATAACTCACACTCTGAATTATGGCTCAGTGACTGCGCTGCCCTTTCGTCCCCTGTCGTTTCACCCAATGAAGCTTCGACAAAGGGATCCGTGTTGTTCTCCACACTGATGGGGAGGTGCTTCGAATCGGGCTCCACATCATGAACGTAGTCGTCCAACGGCGTTAGAGACGTAAAGGTGCATGAACGAGAATCTGTAGGTGCAGATTCCAGGAAAGTTCGAGTCACGCGAAGAACACATAACGGTAGCAGGTCGCGGCTAATCCCCCGAGCCCCTTCACTCGCGCCCAACAGGGCGACGCGACAACACGTTTGGATGCACCGGGTAACACACTTACCGGTGAACGAAGGGAAACTGTCATCACTCACGAGATCATGCAAAATCTCTACGCTGGTCAGCTGTAATCCCGCGTCTGTGATGCGTGCAAGCACATCCCCCAACGCCTCGAACATCGCGGCCCCGCACGAAAGTACGCTGTTGCTACCATTGGCCCGATATAGCACGATGGATGTCGTATACTGAATGCAATTATTGTGGATCATCCGTTGTAATAGTGGGAGTGCAGCCTCCGTTACGCGCGTCTTCTTGATATAGAGGGCACCCAAAACGGAAGACATAACCGACTCGGTCACAAATCGTATTCGCTCGCTTTTCCAAGCACCACCGCGCCACCTGCCGACAGATGACTGGGCTTGCTTAAGCGCCTGCTTAAACTCAGGATCAATAACAAAACTCCCACCATCACCACGGGAAACCAGTGCCAACAGCGAATCAAGTGACCGCAGGAGAGCCTCCATTGTAGATCAGTACACCGGCACTGAGAGACCGTACACAATGTCGCCCAAGCACTTACTCTAACGTTCCCACGATTCCCCCACCCACTAAACTTGCACTGTACAACAGAAAGGAAAAAAACGAAATAGGAAAAGAAAAAATGGAGAGAAATATAAAGAGGGGAAAATATAGACTACGGTTGAGGCGAAAACGAAAAAGTGGAAAAGGATCGGAGAGAACGGTCGTTGAGGACGTGGTGATATCCACCCATGCGAGAAACGTTACCAGAATAACGGACCACTTCCACTGGAGCCGCCCGCCGTGACGTCTGTCATTATAGTCGCAACTTCGTCCCACAGCACCGCTTCATCTTAATCATTTCTGACGCCGTAACAACTACAACCACACACAACTTGAGCAGCCACGACGATAATTACGAAAAAAAAAAAAGAACCCGCTCCTCTACTATCTACACACATATATGCATAAGGGTCGATGGAAAGGAATTTTTCTAAAGTATTAGATGTTCTCCCACCCCCTCCGTTTCTTTGCATGACGCCACCGGGTAAACCAAAGGCAAGCGAGTCAAGCCGCAGTAAGTCGAGCAAAGCCAATGCCACAGCAGCCTTCACCCTGGCCATACAAATGTGGCACTCCAAAAAGGGGAACACACACAGAGAGAAAAGGGGCAATAAATGAACAGCTAAGCATCCCAAAATGTCTCTACGACCACAGCACGAATAACGAAGCGCGAAACACCAAACTATGGCACTGATCAAATTGACAAGTTACAAAAAAAAAGAGTGGAAGAGGGAGAAATAGTGCGGAATAAAAGCAGGAAATGGAACATGTAAAGGGAGAACTCAACAAACACATATTCAGCGGAGTCATACCAAAGATTTCCCGACCCCACGTATGCACACTAACTGGAATGAAGCGTAGGGGTGCGCGAAAATAAGTAACAACATTAGAATAAAAATTAAGGCGTAAGCAACTTTTGCACACCATACACCTCGGACCCAACATTCCCCCTCCTCCACACACACCTCTTCCCCTCCAGTTATACTCTTTTTTCTTCTTTCCTTTCGTTACTTTTCCAACTACATATATTTGGACGGGCTCTCGTGACGCACAACAGATTCAAATGGGAAAGAACCGGAAGCTTGGAATCCAAGAACCCCAAGCGGGACTAGCGAAAGTACCTGCACAAACTGTACCCGCAGGCGGAGCAGCCGATAAGGAATGGAAGAAAGGAAAGTGAAGGAAACAAAGCATAGAAAGGCTCTCGTACAGAGCACCAAAGCGCAAAACAACAAAGTGACTCAAGGTAGAGAGAGGTAGTAAAATTAATAAAACAATAAAATCGGCCATCCCCCCTCTAGCGTGTTGAGAAGGCACACACCAAAAACACACAACCGACGGGGCTTCCGCTGATGAAATGTTTAAACCCCACACACACTCCCTTTCGCGCCAGCGCGTGTAAAGACAACGTTGTGGCAAAGGAGTGGTAACAAGTAAATACTGGAAATATTGGAAAAAAAAAAGGTCGAAAACCAAAAAGACAAGAAAGCAAACAATCATTTGCGGCATACCATAAACTCTCCTTAGGTACATAAGGGCCCTCTTTCCTCCCTCCCCCTCCTTTGTCTACCAACAGGCAAATTCTGCACAACCCATCATTGCCGTTTACATGTGATGCAGATTAGACGACACGGAAAGGAAGGGGAATATATGATACATACCCTATCGTGCTCTCACTTCTACTGTATACGTTTATGACTACTAATATAAGAATTAGAAACATGGTTCACATCACCGAACAGCATTTAGACGCTGCGCATTTATTCGTGTGCGGTTCCCTGGTCCGCGGGTTGAATCCTCCACCGGGGGAAGCAAAATTGCAGCTGGGTCTTGCCTTCTTAGCGTCTGATGCGCGTGTTTGAGGTCCTTCTTCTGTCACTTGAAATGGTTCAGAAAAACAACAAACAGCAGTCGGCTCTGCTATCGTTGAATTCACCACAACAGGTATCACTAGTACACCGCCCTCAGACGCATTATCAATGAGACAACCGGAGCTGCATAGTGTCTGGTGGACGCCACTTCCTGATACCTCAACCGCGCTTCGGCTCCCACGCGCCTGCAGTGTTGTAGGTTTAGGATCGGGTTTCTGCACAAAATCTGTCACAGGCGCTCTATCTATCAGTTTACTTTCACCCGAACCCTTGCACCGCCCTTCCGCCCCCATTGGGGACTGCGCGACAGGGGTTAACATCCTCTTCTTGTCGCTCACGCCGTTGTGCGCTTCGTGTTTCACCGTGGTGCTTGAGCCATTACACGGAGCACACCCCACCTGACTAGTATAAACAGCAGTACATTTTTTAGAGATTGGAGACACCGGGGCTCTCGTCACCTTTCCACGGGCCTGCGACACCCTACGTCTATCACCTTCCACAGACGCGTCCTTATGCTGAAACCTCTCCCGATGCGACTGCTGCCGTTGTTGGTTGTGACTATGATCTCCTAAACCCACAAGACTCCGTACCTGCCCCGCGCGCACCTCCTGCTCCCTCTGCGAGCCGGCAGTTGATGCATATCTTAGTCTAACTTTACTATTCCTTGTAACAGAAACTACACTGTCGATTCCCTCCCGCCTATGATTTTGTGAGAGTTGCCTGGTATTTGGGGCCCCCATCCGCTCGTCCCTGTGGTGTTTCTCACCCGAAATCCTTCCCTTATGTCGCAGCGTTGCCCGGCGGCTCCCCCTTCTAAGAGCGGGAGAGAATGAGTCATCTGCAGTAAACTTCTTTGGCGACGACTCATCACTTGGGTACGACAGGTCGAGCCAAATTGATGTCTTCTGCACCGCAGTATGTGAAGAGGACGACTCGGACACCCCGTCGTCCTCGGCCTGCAATGCACGCCAGTACTCCTCACTCCAATATTCCTCATCTGCCGTCACATGCCGGCCCCGCTGCAACTCCTCAGCGATGGCATCCAAACCTTCACGCTCCGGCGCGCACAGAAATGCACAAAAGGGGTTCGATGATGACACACATCTGTGAAAGTGGTCCGCACATGGAGCCACCTCTATAGCCAAAGTGATCGTGGGCAACGTGCCATGCAGCAGGGAAGTGCGGTTCCCCGACACAATATCATCAATGAGTGGGGTCAAATCGTCGGGTGGGCGATAGATGACTTGAGGGTCTGATAATCTGAAGTCACGCAAGAATGGGACAGTGGTGAACACGTTGCCATCAGGCTGTACGTCATCACCTGGGTAGTAGGCCACCGCGGCGTGACGTTGGGACATGAACGACTCTCAGTCCACCGCATGCGATGCCGCGGCGACACCGGGTAAACTACAACAAGTAGGGCAGAATAAAACACGCCCCAGCGAACAGAGGCCTAGTCACTAAATGGATGTCAGAAATCAAAAAGCAATGAAGGAAGAGAGAACAAAAAAGAAAATTTACGTACTTCGTAAGTCAGCACACGTGAAGACGCAGAAAAGGTTCCCGCTTGCCTGCTAATAGGCGAATGCCGGTGGTTCGTTGAGGTACTGAGAGCCTGATGCTTCAGCACAGCTTATACGGTACAACCGGCTCACTTTTTGAGAATCCCTCCCCATGTTCATCCGGTTCATCCGCCGAAGTCACTTCCCCACTTGATTCAAATCTCTCATATCCGTTTATTTCCTGTCTTGTCCACCACCTCCCGCACAGCACCTTCGGCATTCCCACTCACACACTCTTATGGTCAGCTGTTTTTCTATTAACTCCTCTCTCTACCGCCACAAACCCAGTGATGTCAGACCAAACCGGCATCATTTCCTCACCCTATCATGATACTCACATGGTCTCACACGCCCGCACGGCTTCTTGCTACGTTTCAAAATTGCCTCACAGTACAGCTGCTCGCGCTGCGTTGCTGAACCGACGGAAAACGTCACAGTTTCTGCCACTGCCGCAGAACCACTGGTAGCGGGTGCCTGTGTGAGCAACGAACCATCCAACGTGCTGATGCTGTCATTCCCCAAATGCGCGCCCGAAACTGGGCTTAAACACTCGGGTGCTCGCTCCTGCCCATGTGAAACCACGTTCGTCTCTTGAGTCTCCGCAACTGACACGGAAGACGCTGGGACAGCATTGGCGCTGCTTCGGCTCTGCGAGTTGCCGAAGACTATGATATCAAGAGGCCTTCCCTCGTGTCGTAATGCAGAGATTCGCGAAGCGGCACGGGCGACATCCTCTTCTAACTGCTGCTCCTCGTTTTGAAGAGGACAGATGCTCAATGTAGCTGTGTGGGGCGGGGCGAAAGCAGCTTTTGTACTCAGTACAACAGAACCTGCCTGTCCCCCAACAGCTGAAAACATTTCGTCACATCGCCCCTCCATGGAGGGGCGATGTGAGTACGAAACATTACCATTTGGCATCAGGCTACGTAGATGCGAAGCGACGACCTGTAGCTTCTGGGCATCTACTGAGCAGTTGGCCGTTATACGCTCACATACCTGCAAAGCATCCGCATATCGCTGCATGAGAATGTAAAAATCCAGGCGAAGCACATCTGCGGCGGCGGGATCGGGGAAGCGTCGGAGAACGGTTTCTACAATTTCTTCCTCCGGCGACTGGGGCTTGATGAGGCCGCTGAATATTTTAATATCAGCTGTTTGCAGCGCCGCCCACGCCAACACGCGCGTTGCAACGCAGTGCCATGGCGTTCCGTCAGATCTACGGAACAATGTTTCCAGTACCGCAGTGCTCCCGCGCTTGTAGGCCAGGTAAAGAAGTTTCACCGCAACCGACGAAGGCAGTGTCCCCACAGTGGTGATTGCCAAAGTGCTGCCAATTAGGTGAAACACACTTTCGTATGCTCCACTGTGTGTGAGGCCGCTAAGAATGCCAGGAATTATGTCGAGAAACGGCGGGGAACCGATCTCGCGTGCAGGCAAGGTAGGGCAAATGCAGTGATCCGCTGCGTAGGCTAAGTAGGCCCATGAATCCACTGAAGCCGGAAGGCAAAAGGTACTGAGAAATTGCACTCGTGCAGACCTCTTTTCGTAGTCGTGGTAACAATGTGGTCCCGTAAAGGTGCAGTACAACACGAGAAGAGCTATTTCTGGTTTCAGCGACGCCACCTGTTGGACGATACTTCGCAACGGAGCACCATCTGTACAGTTTACGTGTGAAAGAATGGCGTCGATGCACATGGACGGTGCCGAACCTTCAGAACCCCATAATTTCAACGCTTCCATCGAAGAAGCGGGCTCAAGTAAGTCAAATTCCTGCTGAAATTGTTTGCGCAACTCAGTTTGTAACGTACACACTTGTTGACGTATACCGTCCAAGCCTAGCGCCTCGCGAAGAGGTACATCAAGGCACTCCTGAGCTCCAACAGTGTGAAGAAACTGATACACAGAGAGTCGAATATACACAATGTGAAGCCTCCGAATCAGGTGCATGGAAATACTCTGGTACGACATCAAGTCCCTGTTCAGCTCCCGTTCGCGGTGCAGTGTGGCAACCATACAGTGTTGTAGGTCCAGTAGCTTCCTAATAGCGCTCTCCACGGAATGTTGATCGCGTACTACAGCAGCCTCGGTCTCCAACTCCCGAACTAGCGACTCACACTCTTCCCGCAATCCAGCAAGTTGAGTAGGCGCAGCGCAAACCACCTGATGGCAAAGTTGCTTGTTATTCAAGTCCCCGAAGATAAGCACACTGGCATTCTGTCGCAGGGATATTATGTTCAGCGAAGAGCTTCCCAGCTCGTTCTGCACGAGCAACTCATAGGCTCGCTGCCTGAAGGCTAAATCATGTATGTGACCACTCCACACGAAAACGCTATGGGACCACCCACCAACTGTAGGCAGTGTGCCCGGACCGCCTGAGCTGTGTAGTGGCAACGAACTAAAGTTCACTGATACTGGCGTTTGCACAGCAAGGTGAATGCCGTACGCACGGCTTTCGCCAGCAAGGAAAATTCTTCCCACGTCCTCTGATCCAGCGGGTACCGACAGTTGCTCGTCAAGCAGCCGCACAGGCGTTACAGAACAGTCAGCCACCTCCTCATCTACCGCCATCATTGCCCCACCGCGCACGTTAGGGGGAAACCAGTAGGCACACAGCGAGTAATCATCGCACATCACCCACAAGGCGGACCCTCCGGCGAAGGCAGCGTGAGTCGGGGTTGCAGAGGACGACACTCGTAGCAAGTGAGTAATGCGGCACAGAATAGAACGGTCACTGGACTCATACAGTTCAGCAACAGCAACACAGCCGTCATCCAAAAGGACAATCAGTTCCGCCGTTGTACGCCCACTAAGGATTCGCACTGGACACGTGTTACCAAAATCGTATAGAATCCGCACGTGGCACCCTCCCTGGCCACGCGTACAGCTGAACAACTCGCCGGTGCCAAGAATGTAAAGGGCCACATCACAAAATCCGTTCCGGATGCACACAACACTGTGCCGTCTCACCTTCGGCTTCCTCTTCATGCGAGGTAATTCATGCACCTTCACCTGTGGACCAGATACAAACGTGACGGTTGTCCTCTGCCCCTTATCCGGCTCGTGAGTAGCGCAGCAAACCAAGACATCACTCGAATTCGTGGCGGCGTCGATACCCCCATCGGGGACGTCCGGCAGTTTTGCCTGAGCAAGCAGAACTCCGGTATCAGAAAAAACTCGAGCCTCGGATACGCAACTGCCACTTGAGTTACCAACGCTTTTGTACCCCCGTCTCCCTGTAGATACCGTCAGTACCTTACCGGCATCAAAAGAAGCCCAATCAACTGCCGCTGTCGTTATACGCCGCACCTCCGCCATATGAAAGAGTAAAAAAGGGAGGGGATGTTATGACGAGAGAAAAGTATCTCAAGCCGAGTTACTTGCCTCCTGCACACGTAACCCCCTCGCTTCTCTATTATTGATTTCCTCTTCCGTTCTTACCCTTCCCACTGCACACTTCCCCGTTCCTCCTCCTGCTTTTCCTCTCTGCTATTATTCCTCTTTTGGATGTTTACCTTCTCCTCCTCGTACTTCTGTATTTTCGTGCACTCCGTGAAAGTGTACACACTCCTCGTTCCTTTGCTCTTCGGTGGAGTCCTACACTTTGAAAAAAAATAAATAAAGGTCTTTTGTCAATCCCGAACCCCGTTCGCTCCTTTCTTCTTCCTGTTGTCTTTTCCGGAACGGCACCCCTTTCTGAGAGTGACCGGAGGGCGAGTTGAGCTAGTTACAATAGGCCTCCACCTTCCTTTGTGTATGTTTATGGATATGCGAGTGAGTGAGGGTGCCTGCTTCTTTTTTCTCCCCTTTTTTTTTCTGTTAGTCTGCTTCCACTCGCGCAAACTCCTAATATTTATACCCCTTGCGCCGCTAAGAGATAATGAGGTCGTGAGTTGAGAATAGGGATCAAGAAGGTAAACGAAAATCAAAAAGTCACGCACAGAGTTTTTGGTTGGGTGGAACAGGAGCGGTAACCACCGTCTGCATGAAAAGTGTCTTAACGCCACCGCACAGAAGAACACACAAAAATGCATAAACGTAGTTGTTGCTGCTGTTGTGCCTCTAAATGCAAATTTCAGGCGACCCAACCTATACAGTTTCCGTATTATCGGGATCCCTTTTGGAGCAAGATTTCCAAGCTTCAGTTAAATAAATAAATAAATGTCCGCACAGTTGGGCATCTTGTAAAGCATCGTGTCGGTCCTCCCTTCCAGCAGCGTCAATGCCAGCCAAGCTACATGCTTTGGTTAAATTCGTAGGACATTCCGGATACAACGCACGGAACATTGACATCGTGCAGGTAAGAGGTGATTGCTTGTCCCACACCACTTCCCAACCATTGCGGAGTGCACTTTGGTACAGGAAGTTCCTATCGAAGGCAGCATTATGGGCTATAACAGGCGGGAATACAAGTGTCCTGTTGTTGCGACATGACGATTGGAGCGCCGTGAGGAAACCACCAACCTTTGCAGCACATCCTTCAACCTGGAAAGAGGGTCTGCTTACGCTGACGGTCGCAGCAGCTCCACCACTGCTGAGAGGTACACGCTCAACATTATTAGTACCGCCAGGACCTTTGTAATGGATATCTCCCGCTGCTGTCGATGTGGACCCGCTCCGAACATCGGACAAGAACGCGGCTAAATCTGGAAGGATGGCTGCAAAAGGTGGTTGGCGTTCAAGCACCTTTGATGTCAATTTGTGCACCCTGTAAGCAGAAGAAGAAACTTTTTTAGTTGGCTTCACTAAGCGGTGGAATGAACGGCCGCTCAACTCCCACTGGTTGTGACCAGCCGCACCGAAGAGCAACTCAACGACCGCGATAGAAATTATCTCGTCTTTCGTGGGTGCAATGCCAGTTGTTTCAACGTCAATGCACACCGCAGAGAGGGGCTGGAGACGTTTAGAAGAAAGCACACTGCGCTCAACTATTGTTGGCGGCGCAGAAGAAGGAGGTGCATGTGGGGCACCAAGCAGTAACGAAACTCCCATTGCAGATGTCTGCACAGCATCTGAAGGATGAGCGGTCGTGTTTTCTCTCCGCTGTTTTTTTTGTACCTGCTCCCCGTCACACGGCCCGTCCCAACCGCTTAAAGCTTCGCTCCAGGAAGAAGGAAGGGAGTCAGGCAAGTCACTATCCATTGCCTCTGTGGAGCTCTTTTCGGAATGTCCGTGTTTATTGGCACTCATTTGGCTTCTCTCCACAAGACTAGTGTATTATCAAGAAGTCGATAGTAAGACAATGATAAGGGGAACAAAAAAAAAAAGAGATAAGAGTGAAATGTCGTACGAGTGAGTTTGCAAAAGAAAAAAAAAGAAATGTAACCACTCACCAGGTGCGTATAACTTGGTGCCCTTAGACACCAACGCAAATCGCACGCACGGAGACGATTCGGCGTGTTGCCGCAACAATACCTGAGCTATCAAAATTTCGAACCCCGATGCAATTTTCATTGGAGTTTCTGTCGTTCACTTCCTTTTTGTGCCGACTTCCCTTCCTCCTCCCTTCATGTTGTTCTCCTCCTTCATCTGAAAAGGGGGAAAATCTCAAAATCATCGCCCCCCCCCCAGAAAAAATAAAACGACGAAACAAAATGAGGAAGACAGGACACCACACCACTTCTCACGACCTTTGACCGTCGGCCCTTTCCGACCGCTCGAAATACAGCACATGTTAATTCTTGGTATTCCGTGTAAAATGCCGCCGTCAAGCAACACTGCAGAAACGCACACCCCCCTTGCCTTCCGCACACGTGCAAAAAAAAAAAAACTCTCCACACAATGGCGACTACAAGATGTGTCGACCACACCCCCTTATTCACACCATCTTTCTTTTGCCCTCGAAGAGCTGAAGCACCGTCCGAACTTGACCAACGTTCACTTACACCGACAATTTACGGTCACATTTGCCTCCTCCAACACATTTTCCTTCCTTCCTTCATTGTTTTTTATGGGTGATCCACAATGCGGAAATACATCTCATTTTTGTTTTTTCTTTTCACTTTGCACCACAACAAATTGCACAAACTTAATACTCGCCGAAGCTTTCCCCCTCAGAAAAGCAAGACCCCATCCCCGCTGCGACGCGCAGACGCAAATTAAGTACCCAAGTTTACCAAAACCAACCACCTGACAGCGCAACCAATTAAACCATTATTTATCGCACATCACTAAAAAAGCCCATGAGTTGGGCCTCTAAAAGACGCGCGCTGTGTCCACATATCCCTACGACTGCCATCCACTGCACAGCCTTCTGAGACGAGAATAAAAGTGTCATAATTCCAACGAGAACAAAGGCCACTGCTGGCCTAACCGAAACCCGTGCGGTTTTTTTGGAAGCATACACCAACGTCAGCAGTGAAATATGTGAAGGTGCCAAAGGAAGAGCACATAACACCTCCCGCAACACGGCAGCAACGCTGGAAGTTCGGGATCCTCCAGCTCTGTACGCATCGTGAATAAGACACCCCCAAAGCAGACCCAGTGCGTAAGCAAGCGGAGGGAAGTAGCGGTAGTTTTCTCGATCCAGTTCCAGGAACAATGTGTCGTCTTTCACCAGCAGAAGCAGTAGAAGCGATGTTACAACATGCAGTCCTGGTTCATAGTCATGATTCCACATGTTCAGGACTGTCAAGCAGGTAACAGACAGAATGACGTTATAATTAACAACGACGCCTATATGCTCCATCAGCTCAGACGTTATGGGTACTGCGCCTGGCAACAGGGCCTCACCACCCAGGCGAAATCTCAATAATATAGCTGTGAAAAGACCTGTCACACTTACTACCGACAACAACCGCCGAAGGCCAACCACGTGCGTCTCCCAGATCAACAACACGTCACTGGTGTCGCTCTCCTCCATGCCGCCGCGGCCCATCAACGCAACAGAAAAAACAGCGAAACACACAGCAACAGTGCTTAACATCCATAAATACTGCATCCTCTTCTCTCGGTAATGTGCAACGTCAAGCGTAACAAATGTGAAATACACAAAAACGCCCAATGAAATGAGCAACAGTACGCTAGGTGTCGGTAGAAGGTAAGTTCCAAGACCAGCCACCAGGAAAAAGGTTGCGACAAACCAGTATATGACGGAAATTGCCATGGGTAGGGATGCCATCGGTAGATATCGACCCGCTGCAACAAGCAACATGCCGGCAAGCACGCACTGCTTGCTATAGCCTAGCTCCTCGGTTCCAAATTCTTCCTCATCTTTGGCGCTTTCTAGGTGAATAGCTTGCGAGGCGAGAACAATGATACCCAAGCCTAAAGCACCACGTGCAACAGAATTCAGGTGCCGCATTATCGGCCCCACCCCAAGGTGACGTGCTGAGAAAGGGTATGTCAGAGCGCCAAAAACGATGCAGGACATACCTACAAACACATAAGCGGCCTCCCCTTCGGTGATTTGGCTCTTCGTGAGAAACTCGTACGTCGCACGCTGAAAATTCCGTACGGTAGACGCCACCATTAGCATGGCACTGAAGGCAAATAACACCACGGTAGCGACGATGGTTTTGTTGCCCATCTGCGATACTTTCTCTAGTTCAAAAAGCATGGCAACAAAACCACAGAGCAGTGCAGCCCACCACATTGTGGTGATCTCGACAGCAAATAATGGCCCCGACGATTCCATCTCTGCGTCCTCCACGTAGTAAGAGCCTGTAACCTCCACCAAGAATTTAAAGAGTTTTGCAATATACGATGACGCCACCAGGGAGGCCCCTGCAGCGCCAAGCACACCGTTCCTGTGCAGCCGTGAAACCAACAGCACACCAACAACACTCGTAAATAACACGAGAACAGCGGGATACACGCCGTCCTCTTTCTGAGAGTAGAGAATGTGCTCCACCACAACAACATTTAATGACTGAAGAAAAAGCGTTAATGCATACAAAAACTTGAAGCCTGTGAACGCGTGGGGGAATGACATGCAGCCTACGAAGTAGCTCGATAGTATGTTACCGGCCAAAGCAGGACTCGGAATCGTTCTTGATTCGCCAAATACATGCAGTCTGAGAATCACAAAAGAAAACGTCCGAGACATCCACCAGGCGAGGAGCAGGCTCGAAAAAAAGGCAAAGATGAACATAAGCCCTGCGTTACCGCGATCAATGAGAAATAGGTTAAAGCTGCACAGGCAAATAACGAGGTTGAACATGAGAGGTCCCGGGAGCCCCACAACGAATCCTACAAATACGGCTGATACCGCCGCCGCCACAATGGCTACCACACGCTCTTTCATGTGACGGTCCGTCAGGACGCTCCGTCCCTCCTTATCCGCATCAAGTAGTTTTTTAGTCATATAAGCAGCCAAAAGTGCAGCGTACAGTGCAACAGATAGAAGAATACCATTGATCGGCGGAGCCACACCGTCGAACAGAAACCTGTATCGTGAGTTGAGTAGCCGATAAACACACCAATTGGGTAAAATCAGCGCACCAAGAGCGTACATACAACTCCTATACCGGTATATAGTTACACACAGACCGAAAGAATCGTGCGCAAAGAACTCACGTGAATTTTGCTTGTTGGACAGGAGGAACCATAGGCTACGCTCCGGTTTCCAAAAGAGGTACAGAATCTGTACGCAGACCATACCAACAACGTTAACGATGTTCGACAGCCATGCTTCGTACAGGTCCCTCTGGAATGCCACGTAGAGAGTGGCCGGTAGCACTAACAAAAGAACTGTGAAGACAACTGCTTCAGGTTTTCCGTTAATCTGCATCCAACTTTCCCCAGCCTCCTCCCCAACACCAGCAATACCACTACTCCGGTTACCGTCGTCATCCGCTTTGCCGCGCCTTTTTGGTGACTGACCAAGGTCTGCTTGTTCCCCTCGGGTCACACGACGCCTCAAGACAAAACTACTCTCCAGTGGACGATAGAAATAGCAATGAATAGCGCACATGCTCAGCAAGAACCACGCGGGGGCGTGACGCGAACCGACAAAGGCTGTGGTGCTGGACAACAGTGAAGGCAGTACCAACATTGGGGTAACGCCCAAGACACTACGCTCCATCAAACACACAAGTTCCGGGTATCCAACCTGCAACCAATGAAAGTGAAGGAACGCGGCCATAGCGGTGGTTGTTAGCAACCCCTGCACAGTTAATATCATACAGAGGGGGCCTAAAAACGTAATTGATGCTCGCAGGTTAGACAGGAATAGCGCAAAGCCGAAACAGAGGGTGGTGGCAATTATGGCAAACACACCTCCAAGACGGTATCCAGCGTAATCCACCACATACGTCACAATGCATCCTGTGAGAAGAACCGCAAACGCGAATGATGACATCAACGGAATAGCACCAAAAAGACCTACAGCCAAAAGCAGAGAGACCGGCAGTACGTACTTCGGTGACCCCGTGTGAAACTCCAACTCTTCCGAGGGAAATTCGGCCCTTTCCGGACCGCGGAATTCCCCAGGGAGGGAACTGCATCCCGATCCTGTAGCCTGTTCCATCGCCACCCGCCGTGCTTGCTCACTTTTCCAGAAATCTGCTGAGGCCCGAATGGCCGCGTTAGCGTACCCCTCACGACCTGCGTAGGCGGCACCTTGCGGTTCACTGGGGAGTCCCGTATTGAATCCAACTTGAGATGGTGGCACGCCTGCAGCAGACACAGGTGCGGTAGCAACAGCGGGAGTTGCGGTTGCCCAGAGGGGCCTAGTTCCTCCATGAAATTGGAGGCCGCTGTCGGGAATACCACCGCCGCCACTGCTTGAATGACCGGGTGGAGGCGGAAATGCAGGAAGTAACGGTTGTGCCCCCTCACGAAGATCAGTGGGGTTCATAGTTGTTGCTCGTTTTCTGCCCTCACTCGTATATCTGCGCACCTCTGTGTACAGTCAATATTAAGTTGATCTCCCAGTGGTGCTTTTAAACAAGCAGGTTAACGCTCTCTAATCGGTGGATAGAAACAAGAAGATTTGGTCCACCAGACACAACTAAACCCACCAAAGGTGACAATTGATATTATTATATTCCGCTCCCTTGAAAACCTGACGTGGAGATCAACGTACAGCGTCATGGGTATCCGTGAAAAAAAAAACGGAAGAAGGAAAGAGTTTTAAGCGTGGATGAAGAAGCGAAGATCAGAACAACGGCAGTACCGTTAGGCAAAAAAACAATGTTGGGATCAAAAAGGGGAAATGAGGAAGGCAAGCATGGCGTTGCACCTAGCAGGACCAACACAAACGCACGCACAGCAGCGCACACAAGTAAATAATGATTGAAATGGCCCTCTCCCACCTTTGGCATTACGGTTGCCGGCCCCCATCGGTTTTCCTTGCCTCAGCAGAACTTGCTTTGGCGTTACTTTGTCGTTTAATCGAATTCTAGTATGCATAGTCTTTCCTTTAGCACTTCACGGATAAAGGACACGACCTGCACCCCATCTTGGTACACCAAAGTACATTTAGTTTGCCTCATTGTTGGAACTCTTGTTGAGAAGTGCAGCATCACGCTGTCGGCGCAGCTCCCGGATGCGTTTAAGCTTCTGCAGGGCGTTAATGTCTTCAATAGCGAAGGACACCAATAGGCGGCGATGGTCCCCAAAGATGGTCGGGTTGTTGTTGAGGGCTCGAAGTGCATGGAGGGCCACGGGGTGGTTAACGAGCTCAACGAAGGCGTAACCCTTCGACGTGCCCGCAGAGTCCTTCACTATCTTGACGTTTTTGATGGGGCCATACTTCCCCCAATTCGATTTATCGGCAAAATTTTTGTTCTTTTTCAGGAAAGAACGCACGTGTGTGGAAAACAGCAGCCTCAATTCCTTCTCACCCATCGTTCGCGGCAGGTTACGCACACTAAGTCGCGTCGTACTAACGAACATGTTGCTATCACGCAGTTGATTCTTTCGAGATTCATAGTCCGCACGAATCATTTCGATATAACGGGGGTGTAAACCACGGGCGGCAGGAGTGTCGGGGAGGATAAGCCCCTCTTGCAATAGATAAAGGTGCCGTGGGTCATCAGCAGCCACCTTTGTGCGCTTCTTCTTTTTCTGCTGGGCAGCAGTGGCATCGTGTGAATCCTTCCGTGACAGCACGCGATGGACGGTGAAACGTGTCTCACGGAGAGTCATGAAAGGTTCACGAGAGTTGAAAGCATCAGCACGATTCTTGAACAACAGCCGCTTCGCCCTACAGTGTGAAAGATCTTTCGTCTGTTCGCGCCAGTCTGCACGATCATTCGCTGATAACTCCCGTGCGTTCTGTTGGGCGTGGTCAAATATTTTGTCAGCCATTTCCACAGTGCCGCAGTGTATAAAGCCTGTACCTGCAAGTGTTTTGGTTCGGCTGTTGCGCACCAGGAGCACGCGGCGGACGCCACCGAAACGCGTCTGGAAAAAGTTTAGTAGCTCCTCCTCGCTTGTGTCGAGGGGAAGTCGTTTTAAGAAGAGTTGAGTTTCCAGCGGGTCCTGCTTATTTAACCGTTCCTGCTTCTCCTCATCGATATCACTCTGAACTTCCTCTTCCACATCCTCTGGAGTGCTGTGGGTCTCGTCATCATCACCAGAACGTTTCTTTTTCCCTCGAAAGCGTTCATCCTTCTTCCCCTTTGCGTTACCGCTGTCGTACGTCTTCGCTATAGCGACCTTCCAGTTAGACTTTTTTCTCTCAATCTTGCGCTGAAGCTTTTTGCGGATGCGCTGCTTGGCCTTCTTCCTCCTCATCATTGATGGTGTGGCCTTTCTCTTAAGTAACGCTGCTGCCATCTCGCGTCAGGCTGATAACGATGCTTAGCAGTAGGTGTCGTATGTACTGTCCGACGCGTATTAAGCAAAAGAGAAAGTAAATTCAAAAGATAAGAAAAACAATGGTCAGGTCGGGCATAAAGTTATGTAATATCCGGCGTGCAGTGTGAGAGAACAACCTCACAAAAAACAACACGAGCCGACACAGGACAAAGCAAACAATACCAAAATGAACGGTATATATATATTATAAGCAGGGGTAGGGTCGTTCCCTGCGACAGATCCACGCCCCAAGTTCAGTAGTTAACCCAGAACATCAAAAACAGAAATGAAGCGCGGTAAGGGAAAGAGAGAAATAGGCAAACAAAGAAATTTGCGACGCCACAGTGAAGAACCGGCCTCTCCAAACGTACACAACCCGTGAATAAGCACGTAAAGGTGAGTAAAAGAAAAACAGTCATCAAGCGAGAGGGTATGGAAGAAGAAGAAAGCAGTACACCCTTCGCCCTCTCTCCCGCCTCACAGTGTTAAATTGGACGGCCCCTCACATCAGCACTATTGTTTGCTTGACTGGGTCGGAGCGCCACTCCGCTTATTTGAACTCTTCTACACATTTGATTTCCTTTGCTTTCCTGCTCGCTCCTTCTCCGGAGGTGGCAGCTGCGACCACCGGGGACCACGTAAAAACAATCGAACACCAACAACAAAAGAATAAAGAGAAGGTGCCCTCCCCCTTCCCATATGATTCTCTTTTGTGGAATAACACGCGTAAGTTTCTTCACACTTCTGCAAGACGAGATAATTTCTGAATGCGGTTGAGCAACAAGTCACCATTCTTTACTATACGGTGATAGTCAAGGTTTGTTGTGTCTCCACGATATGTGGTAATACTATCCGAGACACGGTCCATCTTGCATGCGATGCGCTCATTTGATATGAGGGTTCCCAACATGCTATCCAGAACTGGGGAGGGAATACCAAATGCATTGCTCATTGATTTTAGCGTTACACTGCTGTATGAATCAAGGAATTGCTTGAACACAAGCACACGCACCTCGCGAAAGAAGTAATTAACATGCTGCGACAGGTACACAATACCTCGTAGTTGCTGGCACACAGCATCGAGGGTTGGAAAAACCTCCTTGTAGCGGCATTCGTATATGGCAGTAACGAGATGGAAAACATTCTTGATGTTGGCACTGTGCACTTCAGGGCTATCGAGTATGCATTTCTTCAGCTGTGAGCGACTCAACACGGGCAAACTAGCCACAACTGTGACGAGAATGAATTCGTTGAAGTCCATGAGCTCGCTAGCAGCAAAGGTGGAGATTGAGTCTAATAGTAGCTCGGAACCCTTCTTAAAGTCACGGATGTATACGTAGAAGAGACCTTCGTATACCTTGAGACGGTTTCGCCGTTCCCAATCACCCTCCTTCATCAGTCGGTGAGCGCTGCAAATGCCATTAGCAGCAACTTCATTGTCAGAGAACGCCAGTCCAAGAAGGATGCGCTGAAAGCAAAGGTCGAGCTTTGATCCGGCGGCAAGGGTTTTTCCGGAGCATTCGTTGTTAAATTTAAGACACTCCTCCATGTCCCCAATGCGGGCGAAATGATGGCATCTAGCCAGCAGACCATCACGCACCTCCACATCACCGAGGTTTTCCTGCGCATCCTTAATGCGTGCATCCAACTCTTCAAGTTTCGTCGCATTTATGGCATCCATCGCGCGCAACTGCTCCTCATCTACCGTCCAACAGAACATCTCCGACGCGAAGCGCAAGTAAGGAGCCATATTGTGTTCGTGCGCTATTTTCAACATGGCAGCCTTTACCTCCTCGCGCACAGCTTCGTCAACATACTGCGAGGTGTACGTGTGGCGCAAATGTAATAGTTTGATAAGGGGATCCATTGGAGGGGGTTCTTCAACTGGAAACTCCTCCTCATTGTCCATAATACCAACCGGTTGCTGAGGCGGCATCGTTACTTCTGCTTATATCACTGAGGCTCTTGACGGTTGATTTACCTGAAACTGTAACTATTAACCCTTCCCTCTTTGTCCTATTTCGATCCACCTTTTTTCAGCACTGTCTTCTTTTTTTTCTTTCTTTTTTACTTGCTTCTAAACGTGTCTGTTCTCTCGCTTGATTACTTGCCTTGTGTACCCGCACTCCACCACATCCGATGCAGCAGCGGCAATTCGGATTTAAAAAAAAAGAAAATAAAGAGTGATGAGGCACATTGAAACACAAAACAAAACACACAAGAACCAAAGATAAAACACGCGGAAGCAAAGGAAGAGGGTAAATGGGATCTGAGAGAACTGGCGCCGTAACTAGAGATCCCTTTACTTTGCTGCTTTACCGCCACGCACCGAAATAACACAGGTGAGGCAATAATTAGACAGCACAAATACCAACCGGAACAGGCACAATTTTCCTTTCGTTGGCAATGAAAAAAAAAAAGGACATATTATAAGCACATGGGGGTGTTCTTGCCCGTGCCACGAGGACGTGGTGCGTCGATTGTGCAGCGTCAACAATGCATACAATAAGATGCGAAACCTGCATCAGCATAAATTTAAACGAAGGAAAAAACAGCGAACGAAAAGTGTTGACGCATAATAGGTTAGACGACCGTGCTGGAGCTTAAAGTTTAAGTAAATCACAAACTATAAAGGTATTTTTCACATGTATGTGCGTTTGCCTGTGAAATATGAATATACCGTCAACTTCGGATGTAAACGGCCCGCATTCTGGTGCGGTGAAACTTTCTCTCCTCTTCTGCATTTCCATATCCCACGATGTCTGCGCCGATCGAAATACAATTAGAGTGTACTCACGGGCCATCCAAGCACATCACCTACGAGTTTGCCTGTACTCTTCCGCAAGGGATCCGCCGTTAGGTGGACACGGAACAACTGAACAAGACAAAGTGGTAGAGCTCCGTGAAGAAGTACTGTGCGTCAACTCATCACATTTTCTGGGCAGTGCACACCCTTCAACCCACTAAAGAACACACGTTGGTACGGCGACATATCGGGAAAATATAAGATTGAAACAAGAATTAATGTCAAGAATTCAAAAGCCCAGCGAAGAGGTAAAGCCTACCCGACTATCCTATATAGCGTAAACAGACATAGCGTGCGAAAACAGCATGAAATTAAGCCCCGCATCGCAAATACATCATAAACTGCCTACACCACCCATCGCACCATTCTCCATCTCAGCGCGAAAGATGGACTTCTTAGTTGTCGATATGATCCCTGTGACAGGACCAGGACTTAAAGGGTCTCTTGCATTGCGCTCCACAACGTCCCCAAAAACATGCGAGGGGACATCCCGTTTGAGGACGGGAGCATGTTCATCCGGCGGTACTATATCCACAGCATCGCTGAACCTAACGCGCCTCTTGGGAGTTTTCATATTCGCCTCCACAGAGGGCATAGAACCTCCAGACTTCTTTTCGTCAACTATCAGTGTAGCCGCAAACCCAATATCTCCGGGAGATGTATATTTGAACGCGGGTGGTACTGCCAACGACGGGTCATGGGGAATTAGCTGTTGCCCGCACACCTCAAACCCCTCCCCCTTAACTGACTCGGTGGCCGCAGATGGGGTTATTGTCGTTACCCGTTTGCGCTCCATCTCCTCGCGAACTCGCCTCTCCTTCTTTGCGATTAGTCTCTCCGTCATGAGGCGCTCCGCCAGTTCATCATCATCAATCCGATCCCCCAGCTCCCGCTCGATTTCCAAGAGTTCTTCCTCTGTAAGTTCATCAAGTTCATCAAAAATTGCCATATCTTCTTCCTTCAGTCCCACCTCCATCGGTGCTGCCCTTGTGCCGCCTTCCACAGGATCCAATCCAGAGAAGTTCGGGCGCTCATCCACTTGTGCCAATGGGAAAGATTTCATGGGTGCATTAGCGGCAGCCCCCTGGCACGATTCACTTGCCACCGGCACGCGCTTCTTGCTGTAGTTTTCCATGGCTGCTTGTTTGGTGGCTTCAACCTCTGCCATTGCCTTTTCTGCACTGGGTATCTCTGTCAGGAATAATTGCTGGCGCTGCGCCAGCGCGCCCTCCTCCGCTATCAACGCGGCTTCCTCCCCACGTAAAAAATCCAAACGCCTCTCGGCAATTTCTCGCGCCTGCTTCGCGCTGCGCTCGGTGAACCAATTATCTCCCAGTAAAACAAGAATGTTATTCGTATAGTCGATGATGGCTTCAAAGTACGCCGCACCAGATGCTGCAGGGGCGAGTACAGGCACTCGGCACCGGTCCGTGATGCACTGCAGAACATCCTGAAGTTGTTTGTACTCACCCATTTTTCGCCTGCATCGCTCTAACTGTTCCTGATTCTTTTTCGTGAGATAGTAAAACAGTTCGGCCCCCGTAAGAACCTCCCCTTCGTCCGAGTCCATCGAATTCGCTATCCGCGGCTACTGTAGCCCTACTGAAACGTAAGGGGTGAAACAGGATATGAAAGAAAGCAAAGAAGGTTCCGTGAAAAAGATGGAAAAACGAAAGGGACGTAATTGAAAGAAGAACTCAAACAAAACACAAAAAGTCCTTTAGGGTGCGTGTTGGGTGGAAATCAGAACCGCGAGCACGCGCGTAGATGTGTGTATGTGCACATCCAAGGATGTATCACGCGTACGTATATATCTATGCTACAATAAACCCACGAACCAACCACTAGCGGCTCATCTTCACGTCAAGTGGCAATCGCTGGTGGTGGAGCCTCAGCCGTCTTCGACGGTGCCTTCTCCAATTTCCCACTGGAAGCCGCGAGCAGTGTTTCCATTCGCATTTTCTCCACCACGCGATTGTAATCATCGTGAAGATCATTGTCGTATGGCGTAATACGCATTGCCTGCTCTAGCAATTCCAGAGCCTTGCGATAGTCTTTCAGCCCGCAGTGAGCGGCGGCCCCCCTCACACAAGCTTTGAGAATAGCGTATACGTGACCACTTTTCTCCCCCACTTTCCTCGCAGCTGCATTCCGCTTGCGCATGACCTCATCTTCACCACAGCCACCACCATCACCCCCAACTCCATCTTCGCCCCCGTCCTCGTCATCGCTATCCACTAAATTCGTTGAAAGGGCTCCAGGACAACTCAATGCTTCCGCCACTTCTCGGCAAAATTCTAGCACATGAGAAGATTCCATCAAAGCTTCCTTGAAACAACCCTGATGAAGAAGAGCTGCGCTCAAGTTGTTGCGCGCCCGCACCTCGTAGGGATCCTCCTCCAAAACCTGACGGTAAACATCGGCAGCCGCGGCATAGTCGCCTTGATAGTACATGGAAGAAGCTTCGTGCAGTTTGGCAGCAAGTGGGTCCCTCGTTTCTAACATGCCACGTTTCTTCATGTATGATTCCACTAACTTGTAATCTGCTATGACATCTGCATCCTCTTCCGCGTCACAGTAAGCAGCCGCCATCCGTAGATCCTCTATGCCGCGCTCAAAGCACTTCCCCCAGCAGTAAGCCGCACCGCGGCGGGAATGAAGCTTCATCATTAGATAGCGATACCGCTCTTGTGTGAGGTCACTTGCCGGAGTATTGGACAGCATCGTGAGGGCCAACGTACAGTCCTCAATAGCACGTTTATATTCAAACAACTGAATAAAGCAAGCGGCACGGTTTGATACGCAAATAAGAAACGCACCATCACGCTTGATAGATTCCGTGTAGGCGTCTGCGGCTGCTTTCCACTCACGGCGTTGATAGTGTTTATCCGCCCGCTCTTTCCAAAACATAGGACTATCTTCAACGCGGGTCGGTTTGTAGCGGCTTCTCCGGTAGTACTCATCCTCTCCACGCGACCGCGTGGGTATTGCCGCCATTTTCGATGTGAATTGTACAGGAACGACGACAGTTTCTGTGTGGCGCACGCATGGGGTCATCTCCTCTTCTTTTCTTTCTTCCATACTCCCTTGCATCGCACCAATATCCCCGGGACATTGGGGTGCTCGTTTCTTCTCCTCATGTGCCTGCTGTTCGACCCGCTGCTGTTCTTCCCATGAATACAACTCCGCCTCCGCAGAGTCCTTCTCCTCCTTCATTCGCCCCTCTATGAGACGCCGCTGTGCACGGTCCACTTCCCACTGTTCCTCCGTCATTCGTCGCTTCTCCTCCTCCCTTTTACCAACACGTTCCTTTAGCCGCCGGTTGTAGGACTCCTCCGCCCGCTGAATAGCACCAGCCCGCCGCTCCCGTATGGCTTCGGCGCCAATCTCCCCTTCGTTGATACAAAGAGATTCCCACAGTTCCGGAACCCGTTTTCGTAAACGCACGCGTAAACACGTTCGGTCCTCCGGATCCATAAAGTGGGTAGACTTCGCTTCATCTATGGGATGCAGCAGGTCAAGCACCAAAAGATACGTCGGGGAAGCATTTACCTTCACTAAAAGATCTGACACAAAGATATCAATGGCCTCCTTCTTAAACCCCTTGATCGTGATGCGGAGGAGGACTTCGGTGTTGGTCTGTTCCCACTCGTATACAGGTTTGACTGGCATTACTTTGTAGAGGCCTCCACACAAAAGAGGGGGTGAATTGGGAAGAAAAAAAAACAAGAGCATCAGGGGGAAAAAAAAATTATTACCACATTCAAAAACGATAACAGAAAAATGTCACCATGTAGTTGACCAGTACTTACCTTCCCACATATCTCTCCTACCTCCTCCATACTCATACGTTGAAGCACTCACAGCGCATTGTCAAAAGGAAGAGCAAAAAAAAAGAAAAATAAAAAAACTCTCCCCTAAGCAGCCACAAAGGGAAGCGGAGAAAAGATGTCAATAATCAGCCTCAGAACGTGGCATCAGAAGCAGTAATGTGCACGCCAGAGCGCTGGTGTTTTTTTTTCCCTCGTGCGTGACCTCACAGCAAACAAAGTGAGAGGGAAAAGACATCGAAAGAAGCAAGGAAAAGGGGGGAAAAACTAAAACTAAAGATCCTAGCGTCGTACGACACGCAGGTTTGCGTTTACTTATATAGGCAAGAAAATACAGAGGAAGGGTAAAGGAAAAAAAAACTGCTACCGTCATTCCCGAAAGGTTAAATATGCTTTTCGGACACTCGTTAAACAAAAAGTAAACAACGTTAGCGGCCCGTTGACTGTCGGGCGAACTAGCGCACCTCCCACATATACTTTTACACTTCTTTAATATGGTACCTTTCTCCCCCTCCTCCCCCCCCCCAACAAGTGCCTGAGTGATGCGGCCACATCCCCTACCTCGTCCATATGATTCTTACTTCCACCGCTCCTTCGCTCCATAACCACTTATACTCTTCACAGTGCCAATAGTGCTTGTGAGGAGTTCCTGGAATTTTGGTGCAGAAATACGGTACAAGGCAGCAGCACCATCCTCAGCCAGCCCAAAAAGCCGGTGTGGCCCCTTGTAGAGCGCGTTTGCCCATAGCGACAAAACCGTTGTGCTGGGCGAGTAGCTTTCCTCGGGTAAAACTACGTAAAAGGGAGGCATTCCATCCGTAAGAGTCCCTTTGCCGTTCTTGCAATACAACGGTAGCGATAAGCATGGATCTTTAGGGCTGTTACCTTCCCGCTCGTGGCACGAGGGCGGTGGAGGAGGGGGAATAGAGTTCACATAACGGCGGTGCTCACAGCACACCGTGTAACAGCCCTCGCAGACACGAACCCAATTCCTGGATGATTCTAGACAACCTGCCCTATCTGGCAGCTTCCCCAAGAAGGAAGAGCAGTCGTGGCAGTAAATAAGGCCACATCGGCGGCAGTGATGACGTCTCACAAGGTGTGTAAAAGAACGGCTGCAAGCATTGCAGGAAGTAACTGATTCATCCCGCTCCCACGGCTGCACCCGAAAGGGGTCGCCAGCGTGGTCGGCAATAGCCTGGCGGTGAAGCTGCCGCATTAACACAAGCAAGTGCACCAAATCCCCCCGTATCTCCTCATTCCGCTTCACGTAGCGTCGAACTCGGTCGTCACGCCCCTCTACTGCCTCGCGAACACTACCCAGTACCTCCCTTGTAGCAATCTCCCTCGCCCTCTCTGCTACACGATCTACCAGCAACTGCAAACGCACCTTGTCTCGTACATACGAATCGAAATCCCCCCCAATATGCGGAGAGGAGGACAATCCCTCACGCGTGATTTCGGGCACGGGAGCGGCAATATGTGTGGAGTCAGTGGAAGGGTTCGAGCCGAAGTCGGGCTCAAGTGGCGCACTATCCTTTTGATGGTCAAAGGTGTACACGCCACCATCAGTCGCGCCTCCCATATCTGGCCTCCACTCACAAGAATGCGTAAGCTCCACTATACCCCCAAAGTAAAGGATGTTTTCATCAGCTTTTTGATGCACACTACAATCACCGCCCGCTCGCCTAATGCTTTCTACTTCCTCCCCAGATTGTGTGGGGTCAACATTTCCCGAAGGAGAACACCCAGAACCCTTATTTATCAGCACAAAACCAGCGTCATTTCCACTTCGATATTGTTCCTCATATTGTGCGCGCCGTTCGGACGCCAAATTTGCTACTGCAGCATCAATTTCTGCATCACTAATATCAGCCAACAAATCCAACCATTCGTTTCCATCTGCGGAGTCAACACCCTCTCTAGGTATACATCTTTCGTCTGCGTGCCCCGAGCCACCGCATAGATACCTCTCGTAGACTCCACTCAAGCTCTCCAGCCCAGTTCCTGAACTCACGTTTGTGCTCAACACATCTCCCTGTGCATCAGGCATACAAGCAGCCGGTAATAAATCCACATGGCCGCCCTCCACCTTGCGCATAAGGGCAGTGGCAGCCTCTCGTATCATCTCCACGGTGACACCCCTGTCCGCACCGCGCAACATCGCCATGTTAATCCCCCTCTCACCTGTGTTATCTACGTTAGCGCAAGCAAACGTATACTAAGGTAAACTAGAACAACCCGAAGAGAAAGAATAACTATAACTGGTCACTGTCAAAGTTGAAGGAAGGCAGAATGAGCACAAAGAAAAAGGAAGAGAAAGGTAACGAAACGTAAAGGCAGTTACACCACCCAGAACAGGCAACGGCTGAACAATGGGCAATGAGAGAATAACACAGGAATTTCCCAACGCGCAGCAGCGGACTTCATTGAGTGGGAGACGTAGAAAAAAAAAA